>NC_088922.1:61710000-61965000 GCF_038396675.1 Hydra vulgaris | reverse complement strand
ATCAATGAAACAATATAATATAAAAAAGAAATATATAAAAAAAAGAAAAAAATATATTTAAAAATATTTTAATCAAGAATCAGTTCTTATTAAATGTCCCCAAAAAAAAATAATGCTCAAAAACTAGAACTGAACTTTTAAGAGAATGACATAGATAAAAGTAATTTGGCACCAGAAATTTTAAGACATAAAAAAAAATTGGCAGTCTAAATTAAAGTTACAAAAACATTTATTCAACAACCACAAGAATTTTAAGTATCAAAGGTAGTAAAAAAATAATTTTTTTTTTTAATCATAATTTAAGATTTACTTTGAATAATTAATTTTTAAAACAATATATAAATATTGCAATTACTTATAATAATAATAACATACAAAAAATATAATTTACAAAAAAATACTTTAAAATAGATAAAATTAATGTATAATAACATGATTTATATATACACTTTTTAAAGAGAGATATATACACATCATCTAGAGAGTGAAACATAATTTTGCATACATGCAAATTATTTAAATATTTACCAAAAAAAAAATATCATAGCAGGCAGATATTATGAGATAAACCCAAGTATACATGAATCATTTTTCACACTGCAATAATGTGCATAAACTTTTTTTTTTTAATTTCTTATAAAATTGACATAGAACATAAATACAGCATGTAAAATATTTTAAAAAAGCAATGTATATTATGTGCACATAATATAAATTTTTATTTTTGTCACAAATTGTGTATTTCTTCTTACTAAAAGTTTGATATTACAAGTCATTATTTAATTTAGGTATGGCATCTACAATAAATAATAGTTAAAAAAAAATTTGGACTGTTGGTTGCGGTAAATTTACAATAAATAATTTTCAGTAAAAAATTAAGGCAGCTAAATGAAAAAAAATATATCAATTTTTAAAATAAAACTGTAACAACAATAAACAACATATTTCATTGATTTATATATATATTATTATTACTATTATTGTTATTACTATTATAATGATTAATATAATTAAAATAATATGATTAAAATATGATTATAATAATATGATTAAAATCACAATAAAAATAGTTCATATTACTCCATGACTCTCCTCATAAATAGCCCTTTTTAAAAAAAATTTTAATACCCATGTATTTGGTACATTTACTGCATTTAACTAATTTATTTTCCAGCATCACATGTGTTAGGACATTTTGAGAAATACTTAAATATTTTACTTTAGAACTCATATTCAGCATACTCATTGATTAACTTGTCTTCAGTTTCAGACCGCTTTCACCAAACCAGGGACTCACTAAACCACTAAACTAAGTGCTTCCGATGCATTATTTAACTTAAGCATCGATTTTTTATAATTCTTTCCTTCAAGGTAGACTATTGTGCGCTTTATTTATTAATATTTACATATCTGGTAGCACTGTTATTATAATTCATGTGTATCCATGAATAACATGGGTCCCAGTACTAATCTCTGAAGCACACCTGCCACATAGGGTTCAGATAATAACTGGTCATCAATTTTTACTCTATGAGTTCTTCCTGTTAAGTAACTTGTAATCCATTGAAATACTACTATAATAATATTTATAAACTGTTATTACATATTAATATATAACAATGATTTCTAAATAATATTTAGAAATTATTATTAAATACTAATAATAATTTTGAAATATTATCAGGGTGTTAGCCAAGAATATATTTTTTACAACATTTTTGTGATATTGAGAATATTCATTGTTATTTTTCTACAAAATGTTGGGAATTTGCGTTGATATTGTCCTATTATTATTTAAAAAAAAATCGTTGAATTTTGGGAATTTTAACCAATTAGCAATTCCGCTATATATGTGGAGCCATACAGCTGGCTAACACTCAGATTATAGTATTATACATCATCGGAAAGAGCCTAAAAATAATAACAAAAAAGTGAAAATTTATATAAATCTGATAACTTCCAAAGATTTATGACTATTTGAGTAAAAAAATTTATATGGATCCTTTTAAAAAGTTGTGACCCATGAAGAAAACTAATAATCAGCACATGGTTGTTTCATTATGGAACTCAGGTAAGTAGATACCTTCACTGCTTAAGAATGTGAGAGCATCATTATTTTTCTATAAAATTTGGCAAGTAAAAAAATAGACGTAAAAAGTTATTATTATAAAATTTATTCAGCATATTATAAAAACTATTCAATATATCTTTGATTCGAATGAACTTACAGAACAGGAACGAAGTTTTTAATACAGATAAAGCAAATAAAAAAGTTAGTAACTACAAAAAAGAAATAAGCATAACAACCTTAACTATTCTACTTTAATAAATAAAATCTAAGTTGATATAAAATTATAAATAAATAGACAAAAAAATCATTTTACAAAACAATCGCCAAACAAACTGTGAAAAAAGCCACAGATTTTACTTTTTAATCAGTACCAAAAAAGCCAGATATATATATATATATATATATATATATATATATATATATATATATATATATATATATATATATATATATATAAATTAGTAAAAACACTTATCTAATTTTTGATTACTTTAACACTGTGTTTCACCATCAGTAGGTTCATCAGGAAAGTATCTTCCTGATAAACCTACTGATGGTGAAACACAGTGTTGAAGTAATCAAAAATTAGATAAGTGTTTTTACTAATTTATTATTGCTCTGTTCTTTTAGAACATTGTTTCTTCTGTGTTCAATGTTCTAAAAGTGCAATGTTCTAAAAGAACATTGTTCTTTTAGAACATTGCACTCTGTTTGTAGAATACACTAATATAATTTATATTTATATATATATATATATATATATATATATATATATATATATATATATATATATATATATATATATATATATATATATATATATATATATATATATATATATATACATAAATTAGTGAAAACACTCATCTAAATTTCTTCTACAAGAAATTTATATAAATGTTTTTACTCATTTACAAATGCTCTTTCTTTGATACTATCAGGCACTCTATTTATAGAATATACAAACTTAATTTTCTGATTATTTATAAAGTTTTTGTTTTATAATATAAAACTAGATTTTATTTCAATTTAAAATGCGATTGACTAAATTATGTATAATTGTTATATATTATATAGGTGTTGCCTATATAAATAAGAATACCTCCGCATCTTCAGCCACATGAATCCCAAGCCAAGGATCTGCCAATTGAGCAAGTGGCATGATTTTAATCAAAGTAAATTAGATTACTTGCGTATAGTTATCCTTCATTCAATTCCAAAAATTGTTTTTATATAAAGGTATGGGCCGAATAAATTACCGTCTCGTATACCCAAACGACATCTTTATTTAAGTACTTAGTCGATTACTTATTCTTTATCATTTAAACCATAATTTAAACCTTAAATTAAACTAAATCAAAAAAACGGTCCCAAAAGTTATTAGCGTATTGAAATTTGCTTGGTAATTGTTTTAAAAATAATAGTGCTACAACATAAGAATTTTTTAAAAAACAATATTTTAATTATAGAACTTTTAAATAAATATTTTTAAAACTTATTATAGTTTTTATTTTATTTAAGCATGAATTTAAAACGATTAAAAATCTTTTGCAAAACTATTGCAATTAATTATATTGTAGGGAGGGGGAGGGGGGCAGTACTACCCCGAAATAGTTTTAAGAACCATTTTTTTTTTAAGTCATTTTTTCAGTCAATTTCTTCAAAATTATTTATTTGAAAAATTATACGGGGAGGAGGAAGGGCAAGTTGCTGACCCCCTCCTCCCCCTGTTGCCACGGGCCTGAATAATGCTTTTAGATTTACAATGACAAAAACATAAAAACAAACAAAAAGAAAAAAAAATTATACAGAAACATAATTAAGTATAACCCTAATATGAAGTATTTTTGTTCCAAGATGTCTTTTGATTATCAATATAATCAATACTGGTGAACTAAAATTTTTTTCTTTATTTAACTTTTATTTCGCTTATTAAACAATATTATAATTTTTCATATAAAATAAATAACATCGTAAACATAAAAAACCTTTATAAAAAACGTTTTTAATCTTTTTAATTTATAATATATATATATACTGTTATAATCAGTCAGGGACTCAAAGAAAGTAAGGATGATGCGTTTATTATCACAACCTTTTCATAGAGCCCCTTTAGTCACTATTAAAATAAAAATAAAAAAATACTTTAGTTTTTAAATAAAAATAAAAAATTTAATAAAATTAAAACACATAAGAAGAAAAAAAATTAAAAAATAAATAAAAAGAAAAAATACAAAAAAATCTGAAAACAAATACTGTAAACTATAATATATATGTCAGGAATTAAGGAGATGCATTTTAGTTTGTTGTTTAAACGATGAAATGCTTTTTAGGTCTTTAATATTTTTATTTTGGAAACGATTCCATATGGATGGACCTCGGTTTGTAATTAGAAAACTTGACTGCTGTGATTTAATTTTTCCTAGTTGATAGTCGTTGCTGGTATTTGAACGCAGATTATATTTTTCAGAAAATGATATAAGAAAGTTATCTGAAAAAACGCTTGGTAGAAGATTGTTTTTATATTTATACATAAAAATTAATATCTGTAATGTGTTAAGTTTCTCAATATCTAGAACCATCATGCTTTTCAACACTGGGGCCGGGTTTACTAACCTATTTAAATAATTAATTGCTTTGCATGCATGGTTTTGCAGACTTTGCAATTTTAGCAATTTGGTTTTATGGGTGCTAGCCCATACAATATTTGCGTACAAAAGCTGACTATGTACAAGACTAAAGTAAAGCATATTACGTGATTTACTATCGAGAAAAGGTCTTGACTTATACAAAACACGTATTACAGAGGACACCTTTGTTTCAAGAAGACCAATATGGTTTCTCCATGACAAATTTTCATCAAAAAGTATTCCCAAAAGTTTTGTGCATTTGTCACGTTTAATTTGATTTTTATTAATAAACAACTTAGGCAGCTTTAACGGAAGATTAATTGATTGTAAAAAAAAATTAATAAACCAATAGTAAGACTTAATTTGGTTAATTAAAATAATTTGGGCAACTTTCCCAAAATAGAAGTATAAAAAATCCATAAATAAAGGAGGAAAGAAAAACTTTTTAAATTTTTTTTCTTTAGAACACATACTTCTATGTAGGGAATGGATCCTGAAATTTTCAATAAATTTGTAAAAACAGATTGAACGTTATAAAAACTTATTTAAAAGTTACTATAATATCTTAAAAGTTAGCTCTAATAGCACTACTGTATCTGTTCGAAAGTCCGTTCATAACTTGATGAGAATAAATTTTTTCCCCTTAATTTTGATTTTCTATCAGCAAGAATCAGGGACCATTCTTATTGATATGGCCGTTGCTAGGGAACAAGAAAAATTAACACATTTTTTAATGTCAAGTTAAACTAAGTTAGATCCTGTTTTGTCTAAATTGTATTATTTTTCTGTATTCGCGATGGCAAATTGACCAGAAAAATTCGTACCTTAATAGGCATTATTGGTTAATTGAATGACCAGACATTTAATGTGAGAGTGATCTAACTTCGAAAGTCGTAGCGTTACTTGTAGAATTGTGTCCGGTTCTTTTCTTTGTATCGTAGCCTATATAATTATCTTTTATTTTTAGAGTTATATGTCATGCATAGTGAGTGAGATGATAGCAATTACGGTCAAAGTAGGTAGAGACACTCACAATCAACTGATGGCTAAAAATTTTCATACTTTTAAATATACATTTTTAACAATAGTTATAAATACCAACAAGTTTAATAGTAATAACATTTAATAATTTTTTATTTAAATGTTTTTCTATATTTTACACACTTTTCGAAAAATTTATAAATAAAAATTTTACTTTTACATTTTTATTATATTTAAAGGTCTCTTATATAGTATTTGCATTTTTAACTTCTTACTTCATGTATGATGAAGTTTTTGTTTTTTTTCTTTAAATATAAAACACACTAAACTTATCTTAAAATTAAATCTTGTATTAAAGCTTAAAACTTTCTTTTTTAATTATAAATCTACTTGCTTCAAAAAAATTTAAAATTTTTTATCAATAATACTTTTATTTTTATAACAAACTATTTTACAAATATTTCCTTTTGTTTATTTTCATCATTAACGTTTTCCATAGGCGCGCGAGTGGTTGTGTGTGCGTAAGTGTGCAGTGGTGAGGCGTAGTATATCAGCGTACTAAATTAACACAACCAGTTTACTACGTACTAATGCCATTTTAATGACATTAGTTTATTCTAAAAATTTTAAAAGTTTTTAATTTTTTAAAATTTTAGAGGGTAGTTGCCCCTAAAATGTTAATCAAAACGCATTTTTCTTAAGTTTTCCGAAAGAAAATATATATAAATAAATGTTTTAGGAGTCTATTAATTTTTTGTTTTGTTTTTTGTTTCGAAACTATATATAAAGATGAATTTTTAAATTCATCTTTATATATAGTTTCGAAATAATATATAGTTTTGTTTTGTGTTTTGTCGAAACTATATATAAAGATGAATTTAAAAATTCATCTTTATATATAGTTTCGAAACAAAAAACAAAACAAAAAATTAATAGACTCCTAAAACATTTATTTATATATATTTTCTTTCGGGAAACTTAAGAAAAATGCGTTTTGATTAACTTAAAAAACTATTTTGAACATTTTTATTCAACGCTTTTTACATTTTAGGGGCAACTACCCTCTAAAATTTTAAAAAATTAAAAACTTTTAAAATTTTTATAGCAACGCACACAACAACGGAGCGAATGTATTGTATTTCAAATGCAGATTTAGATTTAAATCCTATTTGCTACCTAATATATTTTTACTTGTTATATGCAGACAATTTCGAGTTATCAAATCGTACTTATTGTAAAACATAAACAAAAATATTAAAAAAGCTAATTTGTGTGTCAGTGAAACCGCATTAATATCAATATTGGTATTTAGTCTGTTATTTAAATTTTAAAATGAAAAACTCAAAATGAAACTAGGGCACTTTAGCTAGTTATAAACTTATAAACAAGAAATTGATAAAGATATCATCATTTAAGACAAATGAAAGTTTTAAGGTTTGAAAAAGCAATATTTTTTCAGCAATAGGGTGTTGTTGTTTTTTTTTTTTTGTTATTCATCTCCTCTAGACCGATAAAGCCACTACAGATGAGGAGGTTACTTAATAGTGGTTATAACCCTCTCTCAACTCTATAACTCTGAAACACGAACCTTGACGAACAAGGCCGCTGCGCGGAGAAACAAGTTGAGCGCGGTACTACCAGGGACGTGGTGGGGATCGAACTCGGAACCTCTCGCTTATGAAGCGAGGGCTTTACCACTACACCACTACCGCATGTTAATGCGTAATGGAATGTGGTAATGAATGGAATAGACTATTCCAGTAGAAGTCGTTCAATCTATTACAGCTAAAAGTTCTAAATCAAACTTGCAATCAATCAGTCGAGTCAAGAAAGCTTATTATTAACGTTTTATTATTTAGTAACTGAATCAACTTGTTCATTGATTAATTTATACCGGGTGTCATTGATATTGCCTGGCGCTTTATCTCAACAGCATTAGCTATTATTATTATTAAGGTTAAACGTAGGTTTTCACGATTTCTATACTTATCAAAAGGCGATAAGTCCGAAAAAAAAAAAAAAAAAATGCAGGGAATACTTTGAACTTGGTAGCTTTTAAAATGTTTTTTACGCATTGTTTTTAAAAACATAACTTTTTTACGAATTCATTTTTTGTTTTGCGTTTTCCAAGAATTTTAAGCACACCGTTAAAAAAAATCATAAGAAATATATATGCCATCATAATGAAATTTTCAGGGATTGTTTATTTTGCCAATATTTGTGATATGAGTTTTTTAGAATTTCTGATAAAACTTTAGATTTTGAGTTATCGAGTTTTTTGTATTTTATTACCTATTTAGTTTTTACTTTTTTACAAAATAAAAAAATTTATTTAAAAATCGGCTTTAAATAAATTTTTTTAATTTAAAAAAAAGTAAAAACTAATTAGGTAATAAAATACAAAAAACTAATGTGACATGGCAAAACTGTTCTAAATGTGTAAATCACAGATTTACACATTTAGAACAGTTTTGCAATTTTACATTATCACTCCTTCACTCATTCTTTCTGTTTTTTTTTATTTTTATTTTTATTTTTTTACAGCGTAAATCCAGTCTTTAAGGTGGCTCATATAGAAAAAAAAAATTTCCTAATAGAATAAGTTGCAACGGTTCATATATATTTTATTTTATTTTTGATGATATAAGAAACTCAAATTTCATTAAAAAAACTGTAAATAAATTATATTTTAGGCAACTTTCAACAAAATAAGAGGTAAAAAACGCAAATTTAAAAAAAATTCAAAACAACATTTTTTGATTAATTTTGGTTCAAACTCAAAAACCTTTTGGTCATAGCTTCATTACATTGTTTTCATTCATTTCTACTAAAAGAATAAAAAAATAATTAAAATATCAAAAACGGGACACAATACTTAAAAAAATCACAAATTTTTACGTAATAAAAAACGGGTGTTGTGTTATAAAAATTTATAAAACTATTCTAAGTTGATCATTTTAGTACATCTGAAATCTTAATGATTAAGGAACATACACTAAAAATTTCAGCCAAAAAGCTTTTCTTAATCTCGAGATATCATGTTTTGAAGTTCAAAAAAATAATAAAATTAAAAAGCTATGAAAATCATGACCAAAGTTTTCCGATAAATAGAAATTATTAGCAAAAAAATGAAACTGACCAATAAAAAAGTTTAAGTAAGGTAATATTAGTAAGTATTTCATGCAAAATGTATATATTTTCTGAAAGAATTATAAATTTTGAATCAAATGGTATATTAAAAAAAAATTCAAATTTTTTTTTTAAATTAAGTATTTTTTCTATATGAGCCACCTTAAAAATATTTTTAGCTTTTTTTATTGGTTACCACAGCAACGACCTACCATTTTACATGTATTCTTTTATTTTTAATATCAATATTTACTGTTTGAATCAAGAAAATGTTAGTTAATACGTGTTTTTCAAAATTTGAGGGTAGTTACGTGGAATATTTTAAAGTAGTTTTAAATAAGTAGCAACTATAATAACTTGTTTTCAAAATTGTTTTAAAATTTTTTTATCCTGTTATTTGCTTAGCATATTGAAGTTTACTGCCATAGCAAGCTTTGTTTAAAGCTAAACATAATTTGCACCTCAATCCCTAAAGGGTAAGGGGTAGTCGCAAACTACGAGCCGGTAAAATGGGGTAAAACCGGTAAAAAGGGGTAGTCGCAAACTACGAACCGGTAAAATGCCAACTTTTTTTGCAAACCATGGTCTTATTGGTTGTTTATGGTGTAATATTTTTTACTTTCCGCTTGCCGTTAAATTTTATTTTTCTATATATTTTATGGGTTTTTAAGCAGAAGCATAAATGGTATTCAATGTAAAAGAAATACGACCTAATTCAAATAAATTATATAAAATTCCATTTTATTTAATTTAAATGAAAAAATTGATGAGCAAACGTTTTTTTAAATGTCATAACTGTAATGGCTATTTAAAATATGTCTTGGTTCGCAAAAAAGTTTGCATTTTAACGTTTCGCAGTTCGCGGTTTGCAGGTCGCATTTTACCGACTACCATGGGAAGGGGTATTTTTCAATGTCTATTAAATTGGGCTATAAGTTACTGAAAACTATAAAATTGTATATAAAAAAATGCAATTGAATATTTACAGTACTTTACAATATTTTCTTGATTTAACTACGATATTGATTAATGAAAGGTAAAAAGTTAAGAAACATTTTTAGATCAAATGTGTTTTCCAATGTCATTTTTAGATAAATTATTATAATCTAACAAGCTACTGCATTTATAACACGTAACTTTAACAAAAATGTTTTAAATGCAACTTTTATACATAAAATCTAATCTTTTTTAAAACTTTATATGCAACCTTTACAAATGAAAAAAACTTTGTTTTCTAATATCGCTCCACAAAGATAATAAACAATAAAATTTGTTATCTAAAAAATATTTTATTCTTTATAGGGGAAAGGCGCCTATGATGGCATAGCGCCTATGATGGCATACCGGTCATATTTCCATTAAAATTGTCTTTGGTAAAAAAATGATTAGACCTGCATGACTATACTGACTTTACATTAGTTTTAGTGAAAAAACGTCCCTTGTGCACAAGTATTGTTTTTATAATCAACAAAAATCGACTTTGGGATGTGCTGTTGTAGTTTCCTTCATATATTTAAGATTGTGATTTTACTATTAACTGTGCAGAAATGAAATTTTCATGCATTTTATATTCAAGTTTTGTGCATTTAGTGGAATAGTTACTTTAATTTTATCTTTTGAACAAAGCAGACACAGCTTGTTTTAATGAAAATGATGACTTTTACCAATGATGGCATACTGACGAGTTGAGGGTGTTGAAATATTGACGAGTTGGGAAAATCTTTTTTTTTTATAACAAAAACTTATTTTTAAGTAAAGTTAAAAGAAAGCGATGCTCCAAAGCCATGCTCCTTTTTTTTTGGTCCAAAAAATACGTAAAACGCAATATACCTTATGTGCATGCGCAAAGTTTTACAATGCTGGTGTGTAGCATGAAATGGTAAATTAGGATGGTTTCATGTAATTTCTGGCTTTTCTGAGGGAAGACTCTACGGTTAAATGAAATCATTAAGTTACCCTCGATCCTAACTAGCCCCATCCTCCCCTATGCCATCATAGGAGCAGTGGTTGCCAATGATGGCACACTTGTGCTTTTTTTTACAATAAGAATAACTTATAAAAAAAATATAACTGATGAAAACTCCCAGGTTAATTATTGTTCTAGATGTAACAAGGAATGTTTCCATATCAAAACTTTTATTTTTGGTCTTCAGAATACTGAATAATGAAGCTTCAAAGTTAAGTATGCCATGATAGGCGCCTTTCCCCTATTTAATGAATTTTTTACATCGTACATGAGAGAAATAAGAGCTAGAAATATGTTATACACAAGCTCAAACGACAAGCTAACACGATAAACATCAACTTTTTGTTACCACACAAAAGTAGTATTCATAAAAGTAACATATAACAACTTGAGCGTTTTTATCGCTTTTTTAAAAAAACGCGCGATTTTTAAAACTTGATTATAAAAATTTGTCTGATAAAATGTGCATTTTTTACTTGTGGGCCTTTATGATCTTATATTTTTAAATAAAAATATTTAAAGAATACCCAAATACTAAGGTGATAAAACGCATATTTTGAAACAAAGAAATGAATTTTATAAAACTATATATTTTTTTGCGATAAAACATTTTAAAAAAATTTTCGGAAACTTTCAACCCTACTTTATACGTTAAAAAGAGCCGCATAAATGCCTTTATAAAAAGCGATTTAAATTTTTAAAAAGCTTTTTCAAAAAACGCGAAATAAGATTATTGATTTTTTACATTTTTATTCAAAAATAATAATCAAAAGAATATATTAAAAAAACATTTTAATTTATACTAAATTAACAAATAAACAGATCTATGAATACAGTAAAGTCCCGGTTATTCGAACCTCCGAGGGAAACTAGAACTTACTTCGAATAACCGAAAGTTCAAATAACTGAAAATCTTCTTTAAAATGACCTACTTTAAAGTCGCTATCAAATTTTAACGAAAGTAGAAAGTAAAATAGAAGAAAACTTTGGAATAAGAGGCTGTTTTTACCTTTTACGTCTTTACCTTTTAAAAAAACACATTTAAAATAAAACAATATACGGCGTTGACGTCGTTGTTTTCAAAAAGCGACCAATACTTAACTAACTCTATTGTAAATCCGACAATTGCTAAGCCTAGTATAAAAGATGTTTGATAAACATTTTCTAGAAGCAACAAAAACAATCAAAAGCGGACAAATTTTTAAAAAAATTGTATAGATTTTGTTTTTTTATTATGAATTTGTTTTTTTAGAAGGTAAAGAAATATCAACATTTTTGAAGCTATTACCAGCATGATCATAGCTTCAAAAATGTTGTTATTTGGAGTCTTTTTACCAGTATTGATGTATTTGATCTGGCGCTTCACAACATTTGTGCGAAAGCCTTCAATGCCCTTATGACTCCTCGATCCATTGGCTGAGTTTTGGAGGTTGTGTTTGGTGGTAAAAATAAAAATTCAAATGCTTTGAGATTGCCAACTATTAAAATGAGTTTGGCAGTTATATATGATTAGAGCAACTTTTCTACCCTTAGCATTTGCGTCAAACCATCTTACATAATCAATAAGATTTTCGAGTCCATCCAGGATTTATTTTGGGACTTGTACTGACAAGGTAGGCTTTTGACACCTTTTAAACTTCGTTGTTTTTCTGCCTTTCAAACTATAATTATAAACAACTTTTTACCAACCGCATTTCCTGCTGCTAGGCCTGTCAAACAAACTATGCTCAATTTTCCTTTAGCACATCGCTCACTTTTTAAATGAAAGATTTACGTTGGAGGCTGTTGATAAAATAAACCAAACTTTTTTCAGCCTCGTAAATATTTTATTAAATTACATTAATAACTTACAACTTGATGCCTTTTCCTCTGTAAACGAACTTTTCTTGCAAGAAATAGCTCAAAAATCAACATTATGTCTATTTTTCCAGCAATCAAGCCACCCTTCTGAAGCTTTAAAATCCGCAATATTTAGTTCTTTTGTAAAATCTAAAGCATTTTCCTTAATGACGTGTCCACCAATTGGTTTATTTCGTTCATGTGCGTTCATAAACCATTTATATACAGCTTTATCAATGATATCATGCTTTCCCTAACTAAACTTTTATCTCTTCGCTTCAAAACAACCAGACTCATACTTGCTCATTTTGTCTTCTTTACTCTTAATTCAGTAGGTTAAAGTGTTTTGAGGAACACTAAACTCTTTAGCAAAATTTTTTTTAGTTATTCCTTTTTCTAAATTTTTAAAAGCAAGATATTTTTCTTAAATTGTCAGGACTGTCTGCTTTTGTTTAGATGCCATGTTGAAATTTCTATCGCTCAAGGCTGCAGTTTACAACGCACTTCCTTAACAATTATGACATTTTCTCCTTTACGATCTAATATCGAAAATAGATTTTCTGAATTAAAAATTCTAAAATTTCAAGATCTTGTAAAGTTTTATAACTGTATCTTTGTGTTTGATTTTCTTCAAAATGAACTACCAAATTCGTTTAACATTTCGTTTAATATTTATATTTCGTATAATATTTAATATTATACCAAATTCGTTTAATATTTAATATTTCGTTTAATATTTATATTTCGTATAATATTTAATATTCATTTAATATTTAATATTTATTCGTTTAATATTTTTTTTATTAAAATAAGTGTCACACTAAAATATTACACTCGAAATACTGAAAATCTTAACTTGCACACTTCCTTTTTCAACACTGTCAAATATGGCAAGCTCTCTATAAAACATCAATATATTTCTCACTGGAACCAAATAATACCATTTATAAAAAAAAAGATTTTAACTAAATACCCTTTTATTACCAACATTCTTCTTCTCAATCGAAAGCAAACAAAGAAATTTTTATTTGAGTATGTATTAATGAGTATCAATTTTATCTTTTATTGTTATTGCTTTTTTTATATTAGGGGCTGCTCAAATTATACTTTTTTTGTCGTTTTTCTAACGCCCCCCTCCCCTATGTGACATTTTAAAGAAACCCCCCTCCTCCTTGTGTGACGTGACAAAGACAAAAATTTTTTTTATAAGTGTATATTTTAATTGTAATAGTTTATTTTTATAAAAAATTACAATTGATGTATATCTGTCTAAAAACTAAATCTATTCCCAAATCGGACTTTGACCTTCAAGTATTGGAGTTCCATGTTCTTCAATAATTTTTGAAGGCCAATTGAGGTCAGAGGTATCAACATCGTCTTGATCATACGACTCAATTGTTTCTTTGTCCGAATTTAAAAAGACACACATGAGTTCAGATAGACGTTGAGCAACTAGGCGTTGAGGTCTAATTTTTTGAATCTCATTCGAATATCCAATAGTTGAGCAAACTGTTTTGTGTTGTTTCATTGACTTAATAGTTGCAAAATATAAACTGCAATTGGTACAAATTCTTTTTGGTAAGGAATTTTGAATGCTTGGACATGAGTAGTCGTATGGCAATCCATTGGGATACTTTTTTGTAACTGTCGTGGGCAAAATTGTTTTGCAAAGTGATAAGTTTAAAAAGAGAGATGCAAAGTTGTTCTTTGTATTATTGCATTCAAGATCATCTCTTATCCTTGGAACAAAGAAATTGGTGGTTGAAGAAAACCAGTTGGAATAAGATGAAACAGTGAGTTGCGACGATGACCACAGCATTTTTGATCATTACATTTTACAATTTGAAGGAAGTATTGACTTTCTCTGACATGTTTAGTATCCCACTCTGCTCCAAAATGTTTTAACTGTACACATTTTTCACTGTTTGGTTTTATGTACTCGGCTTTAGTTTCAAATCCATCAATGACTGTGCTAGACCAAATTTGTGCAAGAACTTCACCTGCTTTGGCAAAATTTGCCTTCTCCATAAATTTGTTTGTTGTTTCTCCTCTTGAATTAAGATGGCTTCCAAAATGATCAAATGGAAGTATAATTCCTGCTAGGTCATGGCTTAGCGGAGCCATTCTTCTCTCTACCCTGTTAAAGGCACTTCTGCTAGGAGCATTAGTGGCCACAAGCATTCCATCAAGGTCATGCTCTTTGAAATAAGTCTTGGCACAATAAATTGTTTTTTCATATATTGGATTTTCATCTGGCCCACCATCAACAGTTATAATCATGACTGGTTCATCTTCAGTAAATAAGCTGCTTTTAAATGCAGAAAGATGGTTTATTCTGTTCATGTCTACTAAGTGACTAAGACTGTTGATGAATCATGTTTTGCACTTTTGATTGCTATGTATGTTGGGCCAGAGTATGTGACGGCTTGTTTTTTCATGCAATCCTTTTTAATTTCTATGACTGCAATTATTGAAGGAATAAGTTTGTTGAGGAGCAATTACAAAATCATGATCAGCTAAAGTTACCTTGTACTCCATATGCATCATCATTGGTGCTTGTTTGCAGCTGTCAATCCAATTGGCACCCTGGCCTTATCATCCTGGGAGTGAAACGTCACTTCTTTAGGACCCAAAACTGCCGCAAGTTCTTTAGAGACACTAATGGATGATTTGGCAAATTTTGTGTCTGGCTCGAATTTATGCTCAGAATTTTGTACTCTTATTAACCGGACAGGTGCAGTTTTAACATGTCTTTTTCCTTCTGTGCTCAATGACCTGCTTGAAAGTAATCTTAAGTAAACTCCTGATCTTGAGAGATTGGAACCATGATGTTTCTATTCTTCAACCAAGTTATTTAATGTTTTTACAGTTCGAACCATTTCAGTTTTTCTCCTATCATCAGAAGCAGACCCTTTCATGGCAATATCTACAATTGCTTTTTTTAAACTGTCCTGATTACAGGCTAGCGGTCGACCTTTTGATACTGAATTTTTAATTCCACACAACTTTTTTATAATATCTGGATCTAATGCTTCTATAGCTTTTTTTCTTTTTAGTCTGGTTGCTGTTTGGCGTTCAGTGGCTTTTTGACGAAGTACAAGATTTCGGTTTTTTCTACCAAAAGTTTTTGCTTTTGCCCAAGTATTTGATAGTCTCCTTGTAACAAAAAGTTGCAATTTCTTTTTTCAGTGAGATATGCAATATCTCTTTGTAAAATAAAAATTTCATTTTTTAACTGATCTTGTTTCGGAGCTTGTTTTGTTAAATCTTTTGAGAAATTGGAGTTTTCCTTTTCACACTCTTCATTTGTTGAAATTGATGGGGTCGCGTCAGTCACGCCATCAAAACTGATTTTAGATTCAACCACACGCTTTTTTGGTGTATTCGGTACTTAGTTCGGTAATTTTGTCCAGTAAGATAAAATACCAACTTTATTGTATATTTACAGAGTTCAATTTGTTTTAGCTCTTTTAATTTTTTTTCAACTTCTACATTTCAACTTCTACAATTCGGATAATGTTTTGCTCTTTGTTTTAATCTTAGACCAGATTTTATTTGTTTCTTCTTGAGACTTTTGCTTTGGTTTGTTTGCAAATGCTTTTAAATATCCTTTATAAATAGACTTGTAAAGTTTTTCTTTTTCACTAGACATTTTTAATCTATAACAACATCAACAACAAGAAATTAATTTTCCTTACAATCATTGCGATAAATAAGTATATAGTAAAGATAGTTTTAATAATAGCATTAATAATAGTACTACTATTAATAAAATGTTATATCATAGTAACTAAATAACGTAATATATAATAAAAATGATAATATATAATAATATGATGAATAATTTTTTTTAAGTTACTTGTCTGTGGTAATCTGCGATTACCACAAGTAACTTAAAAAAAAGCTGATTTGAATTTTTTATTTTCTTTTGTTACGACTCCGTTAAACAATAAACGCTAGCTACTTGTCGTTGCATAGCATTTTTCTTGAAAATTTTCGTATTATATATAATTATCTCGGAGTTTGCAATTTTAAAAAATTACGCAGTGATAAAAAATTTAATTTAAAAAGTTATTTATCACGTCACACTGTAGCAAACCACCCCTTCCCCCATTTGATATTTGGTGACACTTTCCAATACCCCCTTCATGTATTTATAAAACTATTATTACTTTTATTTTATACTGTCTTTTTTAACTCTACTAATATTACTATTACCATTAATTTAACTTTGTTTTATAATTTTATATTAACTTATTTATATGAGTTTATAAAATATTATTGTAAATTTTCATACTTTATGATTAAATAAATGGATTAATAATGCAATATGTTTAATTTTTTTATATTTTTATAACTTTATATTGTTTGTTATACTTTGATAACGTTCCGTAAGGTTACGTTTTAAAATGCCATGGAATGGTATCAATCAAAGAAATTTTGAATAACTGACAGGGATTTTTTCAGGAGGAGTAAAAAATCATTACGAAATTTTGAATAAGTTCAGGTTCAAATAACTGAGGAATATTTGTATGAGTTTGTTAATAAAAATTCACGAGGAAGGAAAATTGCTTCGAATATGTGTAAAATTCGAATAAGTTCAAATAAGCGGGATTTTACTGTATGTTTTTCTTAAAAAAAATATATATATAAAAAGTTACCCCCCGTACAAAAACAATTAGCAATTTTTTATTTTAAAAGAGTTAGTTATAACTACTACATTTTTTTATATTTTGTAATCTAAAATTAATTATCTAAAAACAACAGCTGTGCCACTGACTTATCCGTGATATCAAAAAGTGATCAGTATTTCAATTTATAACTTTGTAATGAATAACTTAGATGTTTGTTTTGTTGCAAATATACACTTAAGTATATTTAACAAGAAATTTTATGACCTTATTAATATCCACAAACAGTTGGTCTACTTCCCTCTCTGTTAAACTCAGGCTTTTTTATAGAGCACGCAAGGTCTCCCGCCTTAGTATAAATTATAATATTTACATCATAAACTAAATTATATAAAGTGTTTTAGCGATATTTATTGTAGTACGCAGAGTTATAAAAAGTTAAAAAATAACAAAAAACAGCATCATACTGACTGTATCAATACAACAAGAATTTTATCTTATGAGCAGTGTATTTTTTTTTTACTTACAGTGTATTACTTTTTAAAAATTATTTATGAAGTCTAAATTTAGTATTAGAAAAATAATATATTTCCTTATTTTTTTAATTTGAAAGGAAAAAAGTAAAAGGGAAAAGAAAACATAAATTAAACGAAGAATAAAATCAACAAAAAAGCAGAATAAATGTTTTAAATGAAGAAAAGAAAGAGAAATATCTGAAAGAAATTAAGTAAAAAAGTAATGAAAATAGAAGTGAATAAAAAAAACGACAATAAATGAAATATATGAAAAGAATGGCAAAGAAAGAAAAAAAAAACTATTTAAACATCGGAACCTCGATCGGCAAATGAAGATTTTTATTATTTTTTCATATATTTCTTTAGTTTTCTTTCATATATTTCTTAGGATTATTTATTTTATTATTTATTTATTTTTCTTCAGTTTTTTAGCGTATATAGTTTTACTATTTTTTGTTAGTCATTTATTTATTTTCTTACAGTTATTTTTTATTTTTAGTTATATATAAATCTTTATACAGTTATATATAATTTGTTTTTATTTTCATTTTAGCCATTTATTATATATGTTTTATTCTACCGTGTATTATTATTATCTTTTTTAATCCTTAGTTTTTTTTTTGATTTTTTTTTTTGCCAAAGGTAATTTTTTGTTTTGTTTGTAATGTTTGTTGTAACTTTTGTTTTGTTTTGATTTTGTCAGTGTTTTTCTGTTTATATTGTATTTATTTATTTGATTATAATATTTGCAAATATTTTGATTATTATATTAAAACAACTATGATTATATTAATATATTTACTAAATCTTTATAATTTTTTTAGCAATAGTCGTTTTTATGTCATCGTTAGTTGTTACGCTTTGTCAGTTTATTACTGTTTGTAACTGTAACTTTGTATGTAAAAACGATTGATGTATGGAAAGTTATTCCGATTTATTTAAATTATTATAATTACTTTATTATTATTATTATTACTATTATTAATATTATTATTATTATTGTTAACGTTATGATTTTAAGAGTTGTTATTATTTTATTCTTATGTTATTATTCATAAATTATTAGGTTTTTTTCGCATCATTAGTAGTTATACTATTTGTAAATATTCTTGAATTGTAAAATCATGTTGTTCAGAATATTTTGATTGATAAAAAAAAACAATTTTTATTGACGTCGTCTTTGTTATGGCTTCTTTATGATTTTTAAATTTTACATTGTAACGGTTTTTAAATTGGTATTTTACGTCTATTTGATGGTCCATACTGAATAGTAAAAACAGCATTGTACTGATATCAATCAATCAATCATATATATTCTGAAAATAAATTTTCACGGCTATTTACAAATAGTATTGAAATACTAATCTCAAGTAAATACCTTCAAAAAATAGTTTATTTATATACAATTAATCTTAGTAATAATAATAACAATGATAATAATAACAATGGTATATTTAAATATATCTATACTTATCTACATACGCACATACATACATATACATACACATTCACACACATATTAACACACAATACACATACATACACATATACACACATTCATAGGGTTGGAAGTATTTAAAGACTGGGGGGGGGGGGGAAATGGGGTGGGGCTTGGGGAGGGTACCCCTCCCTGAATGGGGTGTGGGGGGGGGGGCGAAATCCCACTGAAATTTTTTTCAGGCATCATTAACCCTGCTAAATGCAGATTTGCAATCCTTTTTAAATCATTATATTTAAATATTTGGTACAAAAAAAAATCTACCAAAAATAATTACAGTTACTGTAAAAAATGCCCAAATACGGATGAACGTTCACGGGTTTTAGTAACAAACTCCTCCAGGAGTGCTGTAATGTCAACCTTGTCTAGGTAATCTTTGTTAATGTGCATAAAAGCGAGGTGATTGAGGCGACTCTGTGATATTGTTGACCGCAGCCAAGTATTAAGCCGTCTCAATGCACTAAGGGGCCTATTAGAACCAGCTACTGATATTGGAACAGATAAACACAACACAACTACCTGTTGCAGCTGTAACTGCAACATAGGAACATCGACATTATTTGGCAAACTTTGCAGTGGCATGATGGCTTGCGTGGCTGCATTACTTGTGGATGTGGATGAAACTTTCAAAATAGCTTCTGTGCTTGCAATCTCATGCAATCCTTCTTGGTTAAAACGGCGCTACAGTTCTGCAACTGAGTGGTCAATGGCTTCGAAGAGACTTTTCTTCCAGATAACATCTGTAGTTAATTGTTCTACTTTAAGGCTTTGAGCTCCATACAAGAAACGAGCAGGAGAATTAACTGTGGAACTACGCTGTGCCTTAGGCAGCTCGAGATTCAGTGTGATAGCTTTCTCGATGGCCTTCCTGTGTAATTCTAAAGCAAATTCATCACTACGCAAGTCTTGAAGTTGAGCCAGAAGGAGTTGAATACATTTTTCAGCGGCAGATGCACTCAGTGATGGACTCTGTGAAGCTTTGGCTACCAATTCAAATTTGGAAAACAGAGCATCGCATAATAGGACTCCATAAAAGGTTTGTGCCTTAGAAACTTTTTTGGCTAAGCCTGAGATTTTAGCCCTTGCATCAACACGTACTGACCTGTCGCCTGCTAGCTGAGACAATGTTTCATAAACTTCTCCATAAGTTGTCATAATTCTACTAATGGCTTTTGCCCTAATGCACCATCGAGTTGGACATAAGCTGACCAAGTTCAGAACAACATCATCTAAACCAAACAAAGATTCATACAATGCCTTTCTCTTTGAAGACTCTCTTATGATTGTTCCAAAATTACGCACAAATTGAATTGTGTCGATAACCATTTTTACTTCAAAGCAAACCTCTTGTAAAACAAGATTCAACGAATGATTTGCGCAGTGAACATACACTGTCTGTGGGTAAGTTTCTTCTCTAGAAACCCATAAAGCATTCCTGTACTTTTAAATTAGGGCCTACATACTGTATGCTGACAGAAAATTGCTCATGACCTGCCACATCTGTAGTTCGATCAGCTGTAAATATATGAGCACTGTGATATATTAGTGACAACGCTTCGTTGAACTGAATGTGCAAACATTTAAATAATTTCATTTTGTATTGTGTCTGATATCCATGTGTCGCGTTTGTTTAACCACTCTTTCACAGAGGGTACATCTTGTACCCGTTCTTGTACAAGCTGCCATAGATTTCCATCATGATGTTGTCCTCCTCTCAATTCCAGACTCTGCCGTCCTAAATATTTAATGCTTGAAAATAATACCTTCAAAACAGTTCGAGCGATGGCCTGAGATGATGACACTCAAAGCAGTTGAAATACCAAACAGAATCTGTCTCAGGAACATAGTGTAACCATGGCCATTTTGCAAACCAAATACTCTTACAGGACCTTTCATACTGATCTGATGCAAATATCTTAGTTGGGAACTTGTACGTAGAAGGGGGTTGAAAGGGATAAAGGACCAGGGCAGTATCTGTTACTGTCGGTACAGCAGGTTTGCTTGACTCAAACTTGGCAGAGAAAGTGGATATGGTAGACACAGATGGCTGTGTTGATGGATCAGAATCATACTGTGAGGATGTAGCGGTTTCATAAGCACAATCACCAGTTTCAGTTTGGCCCGTGTCTGACCTAAAGGATTTGGATATTGATATTACATACATTTCACCTTTTAGTATTTGTTAGAAAAAAATGTTTTCAGTAATCTTGCGATTATGGAATGCTACCGTAAAAAGATCACACTTCGTATGCTAGCTAACCTAGGCAACTATTTAGTACAATCGTCTGTTCCATGATTTAAATTTAACCTATTAAATGCTTACTAACCTCGCTCTTGAAAAGAAGACGTCTATAGTCTTTAAACGAGGCTTCTTTGCTTCTGACATTGATTGATTTGTTAAAGAATTGTGCGATTAAACATTAATACAAATTTAGTTTTTTTAAATTTTGTTTCATTTTCATTGAGTTTGTACTCTATACTCTGTACAATGAAATTTTTTTACTAATCGAATTCTATTGAAAAATTCTTAATTTAGTTCTCATTTTTGTCATGGATAATGACTTTGAAACAATAGATTTTCAAAAGTTGCGTTTTGTCGTTTTCAAAACTAAAAATATTTTTTTTGCGACTGATTTATATGAGGGCGATATTTTCTTTTAAAACAGAAAAGTATTTGACTCTACATATTTTGTTATTGAATCTTTTAAAGCTGAACTCCAAACTAATATAGGAAAGTTCACGGTAATACACATCAACATCAGGAACTTACAAACAAATATCGATAAGCTAAAATACTTTCTTATCTAATGAAAAAGTTGTTTTAAAAAAAAAGAGCTTTTGCATTCTGTTGAATGCAAAAGTTTTTTTTCTTCGGAGTGCATAAAATTATCGCTGTTTTGAATCGCGGATAGTGACATTTTGTATAGGGGACAAGAGGCAGAAGATATCCTCTGCCCCCGGTGCAGAAATGTTGGGTGGGCAGTTGCCCATCCTGCACCATATGTTCCAGCGCCTATATACACATTTGTTCACATACATATACCCACACATGCATACGCACATACACATTCAATCATTGTACAAGGACGACAAAAAAGCTGTACATAAATGTAAAGATTCTTTGAAAAAAAAAAAAAAAAAGAAAGATAAATAAAATAAAATATGCAAGAGAGAGTATTTTTAATAAGACTATTAACAGTGATATATTGCTTTTATTGATGTTATTATTCTAGTAGCTATCCAAATAGTGTTTTTTTAATTTATTGAGAAAATTATATTGAGAAATTGAGTTTTCAGTTTTAAAAGAATGAGGGAGATTGTTCCAAGCATTGGTGCAGTGATATTTAATTGATTCGCTGCCAAAATTTGAAGGAAATTGGAAGTTTATCATGAAGATAATCCCATACAAATAAACAATTTAAATAAGTAATATTGTTATTCAGCCTAAGAATTTTAGATAATTTATACAGTAGAGAATCATTGTCAAATAGGAAATTTTGAAAGTGAATAATTTTAAGAGCTTTGCTTCGAAGTGAAACTAGTTGATTTAAGGGACCTCTTTTTTTGACCCCAAATTTGACAAGCATACCTAAGGTGCGATCCAAATATGGCATGATAAATACTCGTAAGTGTTTCAAAATTTACGAAATGTCTGATCTTGGCTAACATTCCAACTGATCGGCTTAGCTTAGTCTGTAAGTAAGTTTGATGGTACTTAAAAAAAAGACTCTCATCCAGCCAAACTCCAAGGTACGTCACAGTTTTAATATTTCACAGAGTTAATATTTTTCCATTAATGTTAAAAGTGCATTGTTCCTTGTTTTTTTGGTTTTTGGTTTTAAAGACAATTATTTTAGTTTTTGTAGCGTTTAGTGAAATTTTATTTGCTCTCAATTGATTACAGAAAGTATTAATTCAATTATCAATTATCAAATTGCTCTATTAAGTAAATTAATTACAGAAAATATGGTCTCATTAGTTTTTAACTGCATTTTTTCAAGCGAATCTTCAACAATTACCAGGTTAGTGTCATCGGCGCAATGGTAAGTTAAAACATTATTAATGCAGGTGTTAAGTTCGTTGATGTATACAAGAAAAAGCAGAGGCCCTAATATTGACCTTGTGGGACTTCCGAAATTATAGTTTTGGTTAATGAAGATGTTTCCTTACCGTAACGTATTGAAGTCTGTTATTTAAGTAGGATTTAAACCATTTAAGTGGATTTCCACGTACACTATAGTATTGTAATTTGGCCAGAAGAACACCATGATTTACTGTGTCGAATGCTTTTTGCAGGTCAAGGAAAACACAACAAATAAACTTATTTTTATCAAAGGCATTTCTTAAAGTTTCTGTAAAATAAATTAACGCATGTGTAGTAGAATGATTAGGTCTAAATTCGTATTGTAATTTATGAAGCAATTAAAGGTATCAAAAAAGCTGTACAGTCTTTTGTGCATAATTTTTTCAAATATTTTTCCGATGGATAACAAAGAAATAGGTCTGTAATTAGATGGTTCAAGCTTCGACCCATTTTTGCGAATTGAAATAATGTTAGCAATCTTAAAAACGTCACGAAAAATTCATTTTTTAAATGAGTTGTTAATCATTTTAGAGATTGGTTCAGATATAATTTTTGAAGACAGTTTAAGAATTGAAGTCGGAAGACTATTAGGGCCAATGCTTTTCCTATCGTTCATCACGGAAATAATTGTTTCAATTTCTTCTTTTGTAACAGGTGAAAGGAAAAATGAGTTAAAATTTGGGATCTTAAGAAAATTGTTAAATTTATTAATTGAAGGTTCAATTTTTTCGGAAATATTCACCGATATATTGAAAAAATAATTTTTAAATGAATTAAATGAATTCCTTTCCTTGTATTTTTCATATTGTGTAATTTTATGATTTTTTAAAATAGTGGTCTCCAACTATTTGAAGCAACTTTTACCCCGTTATCCCTGTTAAGCAGTACCGGGGATTGTTTAACCTCCTGAGATGTTTGCGCATAGTTAATTTCAAGCGATTCCTTTATTTTTCTTTCATGAGAGATGTTATTTATAGACAAAGTTTTTGGGTGCAGCCAGTCGAATATCCCATGGCATTCTTTGCAATGCTCAGTTGCTCCATGCCAATTGCCATTCGTGTTATTAGTTTGGTGTTCTATGCTTCTTTGAAAAGTTCGCTTTTTTGTTTCCCCAATATAAATTCCACCACACGAACATGTAAGATTGTACACCCCAGGTTTGTTGTTTGGCATTAAACTAGATTTGTTGTTACAGAGAATTGTTTTCAAATTAGGTGGTGTTGTAAAAATAACTTTGACATTATATGTTTTTAGTGCTTTTCGTAGTTTCGGTCCAAGTGTTGTAGCCAAGGTAACTTTATTATCACAACATTATTTTCTAGTTTTTTTGCAACTTTATTGTTAGGATTGTTTTTAATTGAAAAATTATTCACGGTAATTGTTTCTTTTTCCTTTTTTTTTGCCATATAAATTTATTAAAGTCGTAAAGCATAATATAAATACAAATAGCAGGGGCAAGAAGAAGACATAATTGGTCTTATCACCAAGCCCCTTAGTCTATACCGTAAATATAAGACAACAAAAATTACGTTAACAAATACATTGTAAAATGATACATCCTAACTGCATGTAGAAAGACTTAAAAGCTAAGAAAACGACTTATTAGTAGTCCATAATTTACGTTAAGGAATTTTTGAGCTTTTTTTAATAAGAGTTCAGAGGTCGGAATTTCATTAGTTATTTGACTTCTAAAAACTCAATGTTGCAGCTTTGTTTTTAACGTAAATCAATACATATGTATTGATTTACGTTAAAAAAATTGAAATTGTTAATATTAACAATATCAAAAAAGTATAAATAAAAGAGTGTTACAAAGAAATAGCGTGATTAACTTTATTTTTATATACGTTTTTAGTGTAAATCATTGATTTGTTTATTTGTTTAATATCAATTTTCTAAAAATCTGACTGAAAGATTTCAATAATTTTTCTTAAATTTCAGATAAATATGTTCTATATTTATGATATTTTTTTGGTTATAGATAAATAAAGATAAACATTATATATATATATATATATATATAATATATATATATATATATATATATATATATATATATATATATATATATACACACACATTAATTTTAAATGTATATTATTAAGTAGAGTGGTTAAAGCTTTTGAACGAAAAAAGCAAAAATTAATTAGTAGAAAATCTCATATCAAATTTTTTTCATTTCACACTGTGTTTCATAAGATAAACTTTTATTGATGAAATACTGCGGTTTTTTAAAATATCTTTAAAGCATCTTCATTTCCAACAAGGTTGCTAACAACAACTATTAGAGTTGGAACTTACTGGAAGAAAAAGTATGAAGTTTATATTGCAAGATAAAGATTAACACACTACTTAAATAATTGCAAATTATATAAATAAGGGAAACAAGATGGAGGGAGCGAATTCCAAAGAGCTGTTGTTTGAGGAAAAAACTAGAAGATTAAGAATTTTTGGAGCACTTAAGAACAGTCATAGTATGAGGATGAGATTTAATTGAATGAAGAGTAACACTAGAATGAATTTTAGTTGATGACTCGCTCGCTCTTTAGAGCAGCGCCAAGTATTGTATTTATAGAAAAAAAAAAAGAGAAGCAACATCACAAAGATTATAAACATGTTGGCTGCTCTTGCAGTCAACATGTTTACACTTTTCACTTTGAGACAGGCGTTTTTGCACTTTGTCTAAAAGTGAAAAGGTATCATTTGAAGATGCGGTCTAGGTATTGCAACTGTATTCTATAAAAGAGTATAATTAAGATTTATAGAGATAAAAAATAGAATTGGAAGTAAGAAAGTTAATCCAAAAAGAGGAAGGGTGGACAACTCATCGAATACATTACATTCACAAATATTGTAAAGTCCAGATTGTTGCGATAACAATTAGCTGAAAAATTCTGAGTTTTATTTGAGTAAAAATTCACCAGCCACTGATAGCCACTGATCGCAAAAGTGGGATCTTTTTCAAGCTCAAATGCTACATCCAAGCAACCAGAGTCTGTTGGCTTCAAGTACAATCAGTGAACAACGCCACTTTAGATGTGAGAATTTCTGGGAGATCGTTGATGTAAATAAAAATAAGTATAGGGCCAAGGATTCAACCTCTGACGTTACAGGAAATGAAGAAGAGTGCTGTCCATCAAGAACAACTTTTGTTCTACGATTAGTAAGGATAAATTCAGTAATTTTAAAGATGTTACCTGATACATTGTAAAAAGAAAGCTTATGAAAAAGATCAGCATTCCAAACTTTATCAAAGGCTCTAGAAATGGAGAGAGCAATAGCCTTAACCTTTCCACATCTATTTAGTGCACGATAAAACCCATCTATTATTACCATTAACAAATCCGCATTAGAACAAGAAAATCAAAATCCATATTGATGATCAGAAAGTAAGTTATTAGGTTTAAGAAGAGAGATTAAGTGTTTATTAATTAAAGACTCAAAAACCTTGCTTATGATAGGAAGAAGACTAATGAGGCGGTAGTTAGACGAGTCAGATTGCCTCCAGAATTTTTGAAAATAGGGATAACAAATGCCGCTTTCTAGGAGGCTGGAAAATACAAATCTGATAAGCATTTGTTAAATAATTTTGAAATTATAAACGACAGCCCTCGAGTGGACTTCTGCAAGACTTTAACAGGTATGTTGTCCGGACCACTAGCTGCAGAAGAGTTTAAGCAAAAAATCACTTTAGATACAGATGCCAGAGTGATAGGAATGTCAAGCAATGTTTGTTAGGATGTGGTTAGTGGAATCAAGAGATGAGATTGATGAAAAGTTCTTAGCAAATAATTCAGCTTTTTCTTTAGGCGAGGTAACAAAATCTGAACCAAGGAAGAGAGGAGGAATTACCGATTTTTCCTTATTATTTACACTGCTAAAAATTCTCAAACAGTCTCTGAAGCCTAATTTTTGAGATCATATAGAGATTTTGTCACTTGAGAATAGCAGTCTTTGGTGCTAGACAAAACCTTTTTACAATGGTTTCTAGTAGTAGTAAACAGAGCTCTGATTTCTGGAGAATTGTATTGACGAAAGATATGGAAGTGATGGTTACGATTGAAAATTGCAGCAGCATAATGAGAGGAAAACCATGGAGAAGAGCAAGACTTGTTTGGAAATCGTTGAGAGGGATTAAAAGATTCCACGCCAACCTAAATCTAAAAAGTTTAGTAAGAAGCACATTTGTCAGCATGAAAACGAAAGATTTCTACCCAAGGGCCATCCCAAAGAAAATCACTTCAAGAGTCCCATTTAGCTTTAAAGTAGTTGTAAGAGGTACAATGATAGGAGGATTCTGATAATGAAGAAGAATGAGATAATAGTTTTAAACAGATCAAATTTGTGTTAGTGGTTGAGGAAGTCAAAAATTGTGGGCCTGACACTGTCACTAAAGCTAAGCCATTCAGTGTGATGAGCATTAAAGTCACCAATAACAACGATATTAGCGGAAGGATAAAGAAAAAGGACTTGGTGAATTTTATCAGAAATAACATCAAAAAGAGTGCAGTCTTGAGACAAAGGAAAGTAATATAGACGAAAGAGAAAGGTGATAGAGTAAAGTGGTGCTTAACAAAAGCACATAAAAGAATAGTTAGTGGATTCAGAACTAGTTTTCCGACAAATGGGCGAATTCATACGAATGTAAATGTTTTATAGTTTTTAATACTTTAGTAAACTTTTAAATTGGTTTAAGAGCTTAAATCAAAACACAGATAGTACTCAATGCACTATTTAATCGTTCAAGCAATTGCATCATTAATTTTAACGAACTTTAGGCCGTCCCAAAGGGCCTCGACAATGCACACCAAATGTACAAATATGGATATCATCCATGCGCAACATGGCACTATTGATAGAATCTTTATATATATATATATATATGTGTGTGTGTGTGTGTGTGTGTGTGTGTGTGTGTGTGTGTGTGCGTGTGTGTGTGTTATATTTAAAAAAAACATATATGTACTATATATATGCATATATATATATATATATATATATGCATATATATAGTATATATATATACATATATATATATATATATATATATATATATATATATATATATATATAAAGTATATATTTTATAAATACACCTATATATTATAGATGTATAATATAAATTATCGGTATTATACCGGTTTTAGAAACAAAATTAATTTAACAATTTGTTTAGCTTTGGTCAACTATTTCATCAAAATACAATTTTATTAAAATATTAAAAAAATTCAATTTTGCAAAAGATAAAGTATCGAGTGGTTTATCATCGTCGTACGTCATAACGAAGGACGTTTTCGAAGATAAACAATACATCACATGTTTTTCGGTAGTTCTTTAAAATTCAAAAAATCTACATCATTTCAGTTTACTGCTTTATCTTTTTTGTTTGCATTATCTCTATATGCTTAGAAACTTTTAATAGACTTTTATCTAAATTATAAATATTAATTTACAAAATATGGAATCAAAACAATCCTGTAAGTTATGCCAAAAAATTGTATATAAAAAACATAGAGCCATCTAATGTGACTGCTACTCTTTTTGGATTCACACAAAGTGCAATCTAATCAATAAGCATGCGTATAACCTTATCTCCAATGACTCCTTTAGAATGGTGTTTCAAAAAATACACCATTTAGAAGCCGATCGAGAGCTTAAGCTTAAACTTTTATGCGGGAATCTTCCACTAGAGTTATTAAAATCTCTTGATTCTCCTGCTCACCTAAAAAGTCTCTATGGAGATGTAAATAATTTATATAATCCAACTATTAATTGCAAATATACGGAGTTCTTCAAGGTAGTGTTCTTGGTCCAACTTTGAAACCTGAAACCATTCTCCAAAAATATACTGACAAATCCTAGCTTATATAATCTACAATAAAGTTCCTGTTAACTAACCTCAATCCATTGTAGATGGTGTTACACTGTGGTCTGTTGTCAATGGGATGAAACTTGATAGCTTTAAAAGTAAAATTATTTGATTTAATCCAAGGTGCTCCGATATTCAAGTTGCACCTACTTTAGTAATCAAAAATACTAATCTTGGAAAAGTCAAGAGCTACAAATGCCTTGGAATCATGCTCAACTTGAATCTTGATTGGAATGAACAATAGAAAAAAGTGCACAACAGTATAAAATTAGTACCATATCGGCTCAAGCGCCTCAAGCAAATCGGACACCCTAACCTCAACCTTCTACAAATTCCTTCTAGACCTTCTAGAGATCATTTAATTAATTTAACGCAATTAGTCACTTGATATAAACAGATAGTGCTTCTGTTTATACTTCGTGCAGTCCTGCTGCAAAAGAAGAGATGCAGCATTTCCATAAAAATGCTTTAAACTTTATTGGAATTGATGTAATCAATTCGAGCAGCTTCAATATTAGTCTGGCCATTGAATAGTTACAAGACAAGATTTGTAGTAATATCCTTCAAAAGATCCTTGCTGACTATGTCATCCTATAAACATTAAATTAGCTCACAACACCTGCAGAAACCCAAAGAGATTCCCATTTGCTCTAAACATTTCAAAGACCACCACCTATCAACAATATTTTATTCAAAAATACCTCCGTATTCTTCATGATGGACCTCTACCTGCCACAAAACATTGGAAGATCCACTGCTTTTTCAATACATATATAATGAAGTTGCCTGCATTTTAGGCAATCTTTTTTTTAGTATTTAATGTTGAATAAAATTGTACAATTAATTACTATAATGCTATTCAATTTTGAATAAAGATAAATAAATAAAAATGAATAAAATAAATATCTTGATGTTACTGAACTCTATAATTCCTTAAATACTAATATAAATATTCATCTCAATATTGCTTCCTTACCACAATATATCGACGAACTCCGTAATCTTATTGGTACTCTTAACACTTCCACTATGGTAATAAAAATTACTGAATCAATCTTATATATAAAAGACTCAAATATAAATGATATTACCATAAATGGATTTAACACTAAACATTGCCCTACTGAGTAAAATAAAGGGTAGGGCTCTTCTGTATCTAAGTTCTAATCATAGTTATGTAGTTCGTAATGATCTCACAATTTATGCCTTGTAATGTCTTGAATCAGTTTTGTTGAAGCTATCAACCTTCATAAACCAATATTTAATTGGCTGCACATATTATCACCCAACTTTAAAACTTTAAGTGAATTCGTTGCAAACCATTCGCATCTCCTCATTTACTTGAAAAATTAGCATCGCATATCCTCTATTTGAAAAATTAGGTTAAAAAAAAACAACATTATATTAAAGGGTGATTTTATGATGGACTTAATTTAATATAGATAATCTCCTATTGTTTCTAATTATCTCCAAACATTATGCTTTCGCTTGCTTTTCCCCACCATTATTCTTCCAAAACGTATAACTTCAAAAACCAAAACTCTCATTGATAATATTTTAATAAACTCCTATTCTCCTGAACCAACCTCTAGCAATCTAACAATTTCTATTTCAGACTACATGGCCCAGTTCGTATGTCAAATTAAACTTAAATTTAAACAATGGATAACCGCTGGTATTCTTAAATCTATCTCAATCAAAAATGTCATTTATGAAAAATTTGTTAAGTCAAATAATATCGATGCAAGAAATCTACTCCTTGATAAATTTAAGTTATTTAGAAATAAAATAAGCAACTTACTTAAGCAATACAAAAAAGTGTATTATATTTCCTTTTTCAACAACGGCCTTGGAAAAGAACTTGGAAAGGAATAAAAGAAATTATCAACATCAGATCTACTAAATGCAATTACTCTTTCAACCTCAAAAATAAAGAAAAATTGTTTAAGTCATCTTTGATCCAACCACAGTTGCAGATACTTTTAACAATTACTTTGCCACTATCCGAGAGAATCTAATAAACAAAAATTATCCCTAAATACGATTTTAGAGACTTTTTAAATAACCTTAATGAAAGTTCTTTTTTCTTTGAGCCAATAATTGAAGTTGAACTGTTGAGTCTCATAATGAATCTTCAAAACAAAAAAAGCCAAGGGCCCAAACAGCCTTCCCATATTTATTCTTAAGTTTATTCCAAACATAATCTCAAAGCCACTATTTATAATGATGAATAACTCATTTAGAAATGGAATTTTTCCAGATTTTCTTAAGATAGCTACAGTGACACCAATACATAAAAAAGTTTCTCTACTGGATTACTTTAATTATCGCCCAATTTCTCTTTTCTCAAATATTAGCAAACTATTTGAGAAAGCTATTCACAATAGACTCTAAAACCTTTTGGAGAAATTCAAGTGTCTTTATAAAAGTCAGTATGGGTTTAGAAACAATCATTCAACAATTAATTGACTAATTTATATAATTGAAAAAATTAGAACAGCTTTCCCAGTGAAAAAGCGCACATGGGATACGCGTGGATTTTTTCCATATGTAACCCATGTGGGGATTATTATTTTGTCCCATGTGGGTTTCATATGGTAAATCCCACATGGATTCCATATGGTAAATCCCATATGGGATACGCGTGGGTTTTTACCATATGTAACCCATATGGGGATTATTATTTTGTCCCATGTGGGTTTCATATGGTAAATCCCACATGGGTTTTATGTGGTAAATCCTACATGGGATATAGGTGGAAAATACTACATGTTATAGGTCTTAAATGCCACATATTTTAATCCAAATGGTATAAAAGTAGTCAATACTAGACAAATGACAGTCCGAATGCTTCTATGATAATTTTTAAAATTCTTTTAATTCAAAAATTACTTAAATTAAGTAAATTAAAATTAATCATCGAAGCTTTCAGAGAGGCTTAACTTAATCTGGTATTTGCTACTTTATCCCATTTGGTATTCAAAATGTGTAGCATTTTTGATCTTTTACATGTGATGTTTTTCACCTATAACCTATGTGGGATTTACCATAAACTATTATGACGAAATTTTATAAAATTAAAAAACGTGTTGCAAAATGAATTTATTTTAAAATAAATGCTATTAATCAATACATCCAAAATGAATATTAAAAAATTTATTTTTTCTTTTGGGATTTACACGCCGTTTTTTGTCGATTGAATTAATTAAATCGCTTCGGCTTGTATAATACCAAGGTTTTTAGTATCTTCTAACTTTCTTCAAACATTTTTAAAAAAATAAAATATAAATACAAATATATATATATATATATATATATATATATATATATATATATATATATATATATATATATATATATATAGAAAGAGAGAGAGAGAGAGAGAGAGAGAGAGAGAGAGAGAGAGAGAGAGAGAGAGAGAGAGAAAGAGAGAGAGAGAGAGAGAGAGAGAGAGAGAGAGAGAGAGAGAGAGAGAGAGAGAGCAATTTTAATAAGGAACCTTATTAGTCGAGCAATTTTAATTACTAGCCAGGTTGAAGTCATTAATGACTACAATATTTCACAAATAATTATTTCCTAATTTATTACTTACAATGACTAACGTATTATGGGTAATTGAACACAAATTATGCGTAATGAGCTTGAACCCATGAGGAGAATCCTGAAAAAAAGTGATCAATTAGGATAAGTAGTTAAACAAAAAAACAAAAACAAAAATGTAAAAACCTACTTATTCAATGATGTAGACGTTGGGTGCAATAGCCACTGGATGCAAAAGTATCTTTACTTTTTCGTCACACACACGGCCTTCTATAATAACAGGCCTTGACATCGCGCAAAATGCCGTAAAAACTGAAGGCCGATTAAACTTTCACTTTTACTTATATTGATATATTTAATATTAGGTAGGGTGTAATGGCAGTTTATGTTTTCTAATAATAATCTCTAGTAAAGACGGAAATATAAAAAGAAAACCAAAAAGTTGTTAAAAGATAATCATATTTTTCGTATTTCAAATTTCATTAAGAATATTTATGTAATATTAAATAGTATCAATAACAAGCAGAACCATAACAAAGTATATATCTATATATTAAAAAGATAACTGTATTTTTAATTTTTTTTGCTAAAAATGGTAACAATAAAAATCACCAACAATAAAAAACACCAACAAAAGTTGATTCAAGCAAAAAAAAAGTTTTATCAATATATCTCAACAGGGTAAATATTTACAAATCCAAACATATTGAAAGAAATATAGGCTAATGAGAAAATAAAAAACATAACAAGTAAATAGCATAATTAATTACAAAACTAATTTTCACATAAATTATGATAGCTTTAGTATTTTGGGAGTGGTAATTAGTGAGTAATTCTTTAGCAGAATATTAGAATATACTCTGCATTGTTTTTTTGTGATTTTAAATTAATATTTAGGTAAATTAAGGGTCAGTAGCACCTTGAAAAAAAAAAAGCAAAATATTGACCATTAGAAAAGAGCATCAGAAGGAATTTCAAGTCCGCCTCTGTTTAGGCTATACAGATAACTTCCATATTTATAATAATAATTGGTAGAATCATCATAAATTTTTATTTCGCTTTTTTGCACATAGCCAGCTATGTAAACTACAGCCACTAATGTAGATTTATTTACTGAGCTTTCAAGATCATGTATATTATCCAGAAGTTCTTTTTCATCAGTAGAAATATCTCTAAAACATATGTCACAAGTATGACCATCGATACCATCAACAGGAATGTCAAGTTGTAATATCAGTTTAGTAAGTTGAATATTAATTTTTTCAATTACAGATTTAGCGTTAATAAAGTAAGTACCTCCAGATCCCTGTCAAAGCTTAGAAAAAGCTTTTTCAAGTGGATCTGTTGAAAACCAACCTAATAAAACTTTGCTCCATTACTCAACAAAGTTTCTACAAGATCAATAAAGCCATAACATGAATGCACTATTGCATTGCTAGTATCTAGCGTAAGCTGTTTTACACGCTTACCTGTAGGTTTCATAAAATTTGACAGTTCAGCAATATCTCGTAGCAGTTGTAACTGTTGATCACCAACTGAGTGGATTTCTTCGCATAATTCATTTCTAAACCGAATGCCAGCACCAGGTGCTTTGACATTAACAACATTCGAAAAAAAAATTATTTTTTCAATAAATACAGCAGTACCTTCAAATGCTTTATTTTCAATCTCTGGATGCATTCTTAATGCAGTTACTGTTTCTTTGCAAAAAACAGACAAACAAAACTTTACAGATTGTCTCTCTATTGGTTTTGGATAAACTGATTTAGCTGTAAGTTTAGAGAGTTTAAAAAGACTATTGCACTCAGTTTTATATATAGTTTCTAAATCACTCCACTTAGCCAAAGCCAGTTCTTTATTGTTCAAAAATTGAAGTTCCCCAGTCTTTTTTGTCAACCAATTGTTTCGTATAGATTTTAGTAGATGCACATAATCATACAATAAATATATACCTGATGTTGTTAACCATGGTTTACTATCAACTGTTTTAAACATTCCAAAAAATCTTTGATTTACACGGTTACCATCAGTAATTATTACCAGTGTCTTACTATTTTCAATATTATTTATTGTATAGACAATTTGTTGACATTGAGCAAACTGAAATTCAGAGGAAAGATTTGCAACAGGTTGAGCTCTACATATGAATTCTGGACCTCCAAAAAGACATTTAATCATAAATGATAAAATTGTTTTAGCTAACTTTTCAGGGTAGTTTACTGCTTGACCAAACAAAGCACCTCTTTGGTAAAGTAATGAAGCTTTGACATAGACCTCATCAATTAGTAGTATGGAAATTCTTTTTAATGGATTTAAATTCATAAAAATAATATTTATGAAACTTAAGTCCTCCATTGAGCTTATTTTTGAAGTCAATCGTGTTAAAGTCTTATACTTGGCAACTTGTAGTCAATACACAAACAATCATATAAACTTCGTTGTAGTTGTAATTGATATTGTAGTTGTAGTTGTATAAATTGATATTTTTGTTGTAGTTGAGATAGTTCGACTTGCAAAGAGATACACAGCATTTCAAAGGCATTTTTAAGGCATTTAAAAAAACTAATCGTTAGTTTGACAATATTATTACTTTACAATGTTAACGCCTTGAAACTTACAACGTTATCGTCTTGAAGTTGCGCTATCTAATTTATAAACCAATCAAATTTTAAAGATTTATTAAAAAAGCGCGAATACAAACTTTCGTCTAATGTTAAAAGATGAAAATGTAAACACAGTATTAGGTATTGGCCTTCAGTTTAACAAATTTGTTGCGCGATGTCAAGGCCTGTTATTATAGAAGGCCGCGGTCACACATAATATAATATTCTGAAACTAATAAACAAACATCTAAATTTATATAAGTAAATTTATTCTTTGATCATTGCCTTTATATCCTATCTTATTTTCATATCATAATCTATTATGGTATTATTTTTATAACATATCACAACAATATTATTAAATTTGTGATGTTTAAATATCATATGAACATTCTCTAACATGTTCATATGATATTTGAATATAGTTCTTGAGTATATTATCTGCAAACAATTGACTGATGCAAGTTCAAATGTTGTCAAAAACTAAGCATGCATGCATGGGACACTGCAGTGTCCTACAAAAAATGCTGGTTTGAAAGTCAATTTTATTTTATTAAAAAAAAAAATTAAAATAGGGGGGAGATAGGGAGGTTTCCGTAATTTTTTTTACAGAAACTTTTCAATTTTTAATCTGGAGTACCACAGTGTAATTGGGAATAAAGTCGCTGGGTCCAGTATTCAAAGTAATATGATCTAAAGTAATATATAAATTAAATAAAATGCTTTAAAATGCATGCAGTTATACATATAACTCTTGATAGTTAACTATATGTATAATTAGTTATACATAAAATTTATTTTATAAACTTATTTTTTAAGGTTATGCTTGAACAAATTAGTACCAATTAATTCAAATTCAAGATTTAGTTCAAGTTCAAGTTCTTATTTGTTCATTGTTTTTTCACTATTTTATATTTATTTGTTCAAATTTGTTAACTAGTACTAATTCTTACTACAGTAAGAATATTTATCATTGTTGAATGTGATTTTATTAGTAACTTAATTTTACTTTCAACATATTTTGACAACACCCTTTACATTTTAAATGATGACAGCTTTACTTTTCTATTGATGTTAAATTTATTACGTTTCAATAACTCAGATTGAATTTTAACTGAATTATTGTAAGCTTTGTAAGAATTTGTTCTATATCAAATTGTGTTTTATATAAAAAAAAAATTATATATATATATATATATATATATATATATATATATATATATATATATATATATATATATATATATATATATATATATATAGTATTTAGGCTATGGGATCATCCATAAATGATGCCAGTAGATAGAGGGGCAGTGTGAGTTTAACAATAATTAACAATGGGGAGGGAATGTTGAGACCAAAATGATGTCAATTAAAAAATTGAATTAAAAAAAAAAGTAAATTATTTTAGTTAAAAAAAAGTAAAACAATTTATGCTAGCTATGTGCAGGTTTTAGAGGTATTTACTCCAACAATGTGGTCTAAAAACCTCTTGCTTTTGTTGCTTAAAACTGTGGAGGATCATAGGAAAAACAAGTTAAATTCAGAAATTAGCTTGCTTATCTGAAAGAACAATTTGTTTCTTTTTTTTTACTTTTAGTACTGTTGAGAATAAATGTATAATTAAACCAGAAAAAAATTGATGGTATATGCATTTTTTATATTATATTAACAATTCAGATATACCATCATAATATGATAACAAAGACTGACATCATTTTCAATGGGAAATGGCAAAAAATTGACTGAATTTGATAAAGGGTGAAGGTGTTCAATAAACCGGGTCATCATCTGACATCATTATGCATAGATGATCCTATAGGTAAAATAAGTAATCAATTTGCTATATTTCTCTTTAGAAAGTGTAAGAAAAAAGCATTGTTATGCTGAGAACCTACCTATTGAGCAAGCTTTGACCACCTGTTTTATAAATTTGAAAGACAGAAGTGGAAGAGTGAATCGCAAAAGAACTAATAACAATGCTCTAAATTGATTTTAACTTTGTAGACTAACATTAATATAGTATTTAGAAAGAATAAATGAAGTTTACATGATTTTTATAATTTGTATTTATTTCCATTAATTATCAGTTGTCAGTCTCTATTTTATAAAATGAATTAAAAAACTATTTATTTATAGTATAATATTAATACATAAATACTAGTTTCCTAATGCTATTATCATCACAATGTTAATGGTATTCGTTTTAAAGTGAAATTTTGTATCAATTTTATTGTTTTAATGTTGTATATATATATATATATATATATATATATATATATATATATATATATATATATATATATATATATATATATTAATTTTACTTTTTTTAAAACACCATTTGATATACAACAAACCCCTACAAAGCTTACAATAATTCAGTTATGATACAATCTTAGTTATTGAAATGTAATAAATTTAACATCAATAGAAAAGTAAAGCTGTCATCATTTAAAATATAAAGGGTGTTGTCAAAATATGTTGAAAATAAAATAAACAAATAAAATCACATTCAACAATAATAAACATTCTTACTGTAGTAAGAAATAGTACTAATTAACAAATTTGAACAAATAAATATAAAATTTACAAAAACAATGAATAAATAAGAACTTTAACTTGAACTTTAACTAAATCTTAAATTTGAATTAATTGGTACTAATTTGTTCAAGCATACCCTTAAAAAATAAGTTTCTATAAAGAATTATATGTATAACTAGATATACATATAGTTAACTATCAGGAGTTATATGTATACCTATATCAGGAATTATATGTATACCTATATCAGGAGTTATATGTATAACTATATCAGGAGTTATATGTATAACTATATGCATTTTAAAGTATACTATTTTATTTAAGCATTACTTTAGATTATATTACTCTGAAAACTGGACCCAGAGGCTTTATTCCCAATAACACTGTGGTACTCCAGATTAAAAATTGAAAAGTTTCTGTTAATATCCTGTTTTTGTTCCTCAATGTAGTTTGCAAGTCCCTTAAGTCATAAGGACTTTATTATATCTAAAGTTAAAAGTTTTGGAGCATAAAAAAAGTTACAGAAACTTATCTCCCCCACCACCACCACCCTATTTTTTTCTTTTTTAACAAAGAAAATTGGGAATTCTTTGACTTTCAAACCTGCATTTCTTTGTGGGACACTGTAGTGTCCCATGCATGCATGCTTGGCTTTTGACAACATTTGAACTTTCATCAGTTAATTGTTTGCAGATAATATACTCAAGATCTATATTCAAATAACTATTATATTATCCTAATAATACGTCTATTTGCACAAATCTTAATCTTATTTCTATAAAGAAAGATAAACATTATTCGTGGTACTTACATACTTGCTTGCCATTCTCTATATTAATATAAAATATTTTCACACAATATAAACGTAACGCTATGCAATGTCGATTTAAAAATTTTTATTTAGTTTTTTTTAAAAAGTTTTTTTTTTAGTTTCCAGCTTTCAAATTAATTCCCATGCAAATCCCACATGAAACCCACGTGGGATTTCCCATGTGTGTAAATACCATATGGTTCCCATATGGAACCAATGTGGGATTACCCACATGGGTTTAGGGTGACAAACTTCCATACGGATACCACATGGGAAAATCCGTCCCACGTAAATCCCATCAATCCCACACGGAACCCACGCGGAACCCATGTGGGACGCGGTTTTATTTTTCACTGGGTTAGACAATAAATTGTTTGCATGTGATGTTTTTGTTGGTCTCTAGAAAGTCTTGATACAGATGACCATTTCATTCCAATCAAATAATTGGAGTGCAACGGTATCAGAGGCACAATACTTCAATGGTTTTCTTCTTATCTTCAAAATAGAACAAAGTTTGTTTCTATTAATGGGATGGAATATGAATTAATAAAATCAACAAACATATTGTGCGTGAAATAAATTTAAAAATTTAACTTTTATGCATTATATTTTTTGTATACATTATAATTACATTTTAACTAAAGAGAAATCGTTTTTTCGGTGTATTTTTTCACTGCGGGACTCCAGTGAAAAAAATGTTGTTTAGAACTCAATTTATTTATTATCATTGTAGAAGAATTTATTTATTTATTTTCTTATTAAATTTACGAAGTTTAACATTAATTATGGAATATTTACTACATATTTAATAGTTCCAGTAACTATTAAATATGTAGTAAATATTCCATTGAAACACTGTTTGCATTTTCAAAATGATCAAAATTTACAGTTTTTTTTTGTTTCTGCTAGTGATGGTTAAAACTGCTTTGAAATTATTTAAAAAATTAGTGTAGTCAGAAACATTAAAATAGAGCAAACAGGCGAATGCACAGTGGGCCAGTAGGTGGACAAAATGGGAAAAATTTTAGTTGTCTAATCTTGAAAACCTATTTAATTTTAGTATCTACATATATTAGGAGAAATCTATTGATAATTTATTTATATTAAATCCCTTAGTTACCAGGACTCTAAGCATTTGAATATTGAGATAAAATAAAAAAATAAAAAAATTATAAATAAGTAATTAACGGTGACATCAACGTTGTGTTATATTTCAATTACATCTACGTTTTTGAAACAAAAAATTAGTACATGTTATTCTAGAGTATTTAGAGATAAGAAAAACCAATGTGTGAAATAAATTTGTTATAGCATGTTATCTCAGTTATACTTTGAAAATCACAGATTAAAAAAAAAAATTTCTTAAGAAACCTATTTTTTGCCGCACAATAACTAATAATTACCACAATTTTCCATGTGTTGTTTTATATTTATTTGAGCTATATGATGCTTCAATCGAGTTTTAATTGATTTCTCGTCCCCTTAAATCCCCGTTCAGATTTTATGTATGTTTTAACTTGGTTGCTATGGTACTAAATTTTGCATAGCAACAACTCATTTTTACATTAACGTTGTTTTAACAGTATTTTACTTGCGCTAAATACACAATATTGGGGGTATGCATTAAAATGAGATTCAGAATTCTTATGAGGTTAACTTTTTTTGGTTACTATGGATACCTTACTTTGCATAACATAGCAACAACATATTTTCGGTAGTTGTTACTAATTTAATTACTAACACTGACAGTAATTTAATTACTTTTAATTTTAATTACTAACACTTGTAGTAACTTAATTACTAACAAGTATTGGTAGTCCAGGCGGCATATATATTATAACATTTTACTTTTAAATACAAAATACTTGTTACAATAATTATTTAGATATGGTTTTGTTAAACTTAGACATTCATAATTTTCTCCAAAAAAACAATCTTAGTATTTCAAAACAAAATATTACTGAAGATATATTAAAATTTATTCAGCCAAAATTTGCTGATTTTAAAGACGTTGATTTTAGACATGCTGTTCAACGATTTGTTTACTTGTATAAAAAAAAGTGGAAATCTGCAAACTATACTGTGAAAAGTTTTGAAAAGGAGTTTGTGAACTGGCTTAATGAATATTTAATTGTCAGAAAAAAAGACAATGAACCAACTGCAAGTAGACGTGGTCGAAAACCAGTTGCATTTGATAATAGTTCTAATAAAACTAAAAAATGGCGTGTATCTTGTTTAATTGAATCTCATTCATCCAATGAATTATTTTTTGCTGCTAATAAAAAATTTAGAGATGAATCTGTTGTTATTGCTGCCAAGAATGTTTTAAATATATCAAATACAGATAAAGCAACTAAATATTCAGCAGACGAAGCACTGGCTTTAATAAATGATGCAAGTCTGACAATAGCTTCCTATCAATTGATTAGAAGCGGAGCCTTGGAGAAAGAATATAACATCTACCCCGCTTACAATGATGTCAGAGATGCAAAATTGAAATGTTATCCTGCAAACATAACAGTGGAGGACTATTCAGCATCAGTTCCTTTAAAAGATTTAATGACTCATACTTTGCAAAGAATCTGTGCAGTTCAGGAGCCTGTGCTAAGGCACTTGATATTGAACGACAAAGCAATAAAAACAATGACACTAACGTGTAAGGCTGGTTTTGATGGTGCTACTGGCCAAAGCATTTATAAACAAGTTTTATCAGAACCCGACATTAACAGAGATTTAAAGCGTGAAGAATCATTATTTATTACTTGTCTTGTCCCATTGAATTTGACTGGATTTAACAACAGCAACGAAAAGGTGCCTATTTGGAGAAATCAAAAGTCATCCTCCACAGCCTATTGTAGACCCATAAGATTTGCATACAAAATGGAATCCAAGGAATCTGTGATTGAAGAAGATCAGTACATTAAAAGTGAGATAGAAAGCTTGGGCATGATTTTATTAGAGGTTTGCGGATCTTCTATTGAAGTGAATTGTATTATTGAACTTACAATGATTGATGGGAAGGTTCAAACAATATTATCTGGAAAAAATAACTCATACCAATGCTGTTCAGTGTGTGGTGTCTCTCCAAAAAATATGAATAGTCTTGATATCCTTAATATAGATTATACTAACAGAGAGTTCAAATATGGTCTTTCCAGTCTTCATGCATGGATTCGATTTTTTGAGATGTTATTGCACATTGCATATAAAAAAGCAAGCAAGATCTAAAGAACACAAAGAAAAGGCATCTGTAGCTAAACAAAAGATTCAGACTGATTTTATGAACAAAATGGGACTTGTTGTTGATTTCCCTAAAAGTGATGGTTCTGGAACAAGTAATGGTGGCAATACCTCAAGGCGTGCTTTTGCAGCATATGAACAAACAGCTGAAATTCTGGGTATTGACCAAAACCTTATATTCAGATTTTACATTATCTTGGTAACGCTCTCTTCAGGATATGAAATAGACTGCTTAAAGTTCAAGGATTTTTGTTTTGACACTTTTAGACTATAAAACAATAATATCGTTTGAAGATTGTTTAAGTAATTGTAAAACATCTGAAGGAAATACTTTATGATTTGTTTGGTGTGATGTTGATTTACGCAATGATGAAATAACAGGATCACTGGAAACTAGGAGTCTATTGATAAGATCAGTATTTGTTGCTTTTCTGGATGTTTTTCGGCTGAAATTTTCGCGATAAGATTTAAAGTCTTTATTTCTAGCCTCTTGAGCTTCCTCTGACATAAGTCTGATGGGTAATGTAAGGCTTTTAATTATGTCATGTCCATGTATCAATACTTTGTGAACTGATTGAGCCATGTAATACCATGGATAAAGGGACACATATAGTCCTCATAAGTATATACACATATAATATATATAAACTCCTATATGAGTTGCCTTCACCATGGTTATGAAGACTCACCTACCCCAAATAACAGTTTAACGCCGTGTCCAAGACTTGAAATGTTAAACTAAATTGAAATGTAACTCGTACATGCAAAGTATAATCAAAATGTAACTTGTACGTGCTCAATTCAATCGAAGCGTTAAATTTAATAAAAATGTTAGTCCAGGTCATGACGTTAAACTAATCTGGGCAGGTTAGACTCTTCAGCTACGGCGAATGATATTCACATAGGAGATGGAAAACTCTGAAATAAAACCCCACTTTAAAGTGGTGAGGCTAAGAGGAGCTCGCTAACCTTGGATGGTAGACTTCCTAGTGATGTTGTCACTCAGAAAACTGAGTGTAAAAATACTCAGTTTCCTGAACTATAAAACGGGTTAATGCTTGGAAGAGCATCCAGTTGTAAACTCTGCTCCAAAATGTCAAATATAAAAAAAAAACACCGCATCACCTGTTGCACGGATTTACAAGAGGCGCATCTGATGGTATGTTCTTGGCCTTAGATAAGTCATTGGACAGAAACGCATCACTGGCCAGTAGCAAGTATGTTAATGCACCCATGGTTGGTCCTAACACCAGTCGACCTCCTAGTAAAGTAGCTGGTGAGTGTCAATGTGATAAAAGGTGTGAGATTAAAGGTTGGAAGGACCAATGAAGGTTGAATGCAAATAAAGAGTGAACAGAAATGGCAGGTAGAAGAAAACTAGACATATGTTGCCTGTAAGAAAATCGTTGGAAAGCTGGCGCTGGTAAGACTATTGGATATGATAATTGCTGGTACAAATTCTACTGGGTTGAATGTGGAGAAGGAATGTCAGGGATTGGTATTTTAGTTGCAGAAAAATTGATAAATAATGTAGTTGAGGTAAGACGAGTGAATGAAAGAGTGATGGTATTGAGATTAGGAATTGGAAAGTCAGTGTTCGATATAGTATCAGTATATGCACCTCAAACTGATAGGACAAGAGAAGGAAAGGAATAATCTATGCTGTTCTTGGTAACGTTTTAATAAATATTGGCCAAAGCTAATATTTAGCCAATATTTGAAAAATATTTTCCTTTTTTTTTAACTTCCCTCTAGACGTGTATACCCCAGTATCTCAGCAAGATAAAAAAAAAATATAACATCTGCTGCATTTAAAACAGTTATAGCATGTCCGTTTAAATATGCTACTACTTCTTCAATACACATAGCATTAAGTATAAATTTCCAAACACAAAAATTTATAAAGAATAATTTAACACACATATATAACGCACATGTACTTAAAGGTTGCTGTATTGCAGCAAGATAAAAAGTATAACAAAAACAACAACAACAAATAAAGACAACAAATGAATTTAAAAAGAAAAAATGTTTAACACACATGCATTCAAAGGCAAGATAAAAAAACATAAACATCTCTATATAATAAAATCCAAAAAATAACCTCACAATATATTGTGAGGTTATTTTGTTATTAATAACAGCCAACATCAAACCTGGTTTACTACTATAAAGATAAAAGTTGTAATGAAAATAAAACCAAACTAATCATAACTTGCAACAAAAAACTTAAAACAACAACAATCTTATTTTTGAAATAATAAAAGTTCACTGTACTTTTTACTTAATTGATAAGTAATTAATTAAAATTATTTAATAACTAACTAAATGAAAATTACAGTAAAAACATTAGTATTAAATTACAAAATATAAATATATACTTAAAGTAGTGTGTTGAAAAAAAACTGCTTACCTTAACGCTAGATTTACCCAGATGATACAACTCATTATCTTCAATTACAAATGACTTTGTTTTCCTTCGAATGTTTGATTTATCACCTTTACTAATAGCTGCCTTTGGATATATACCTTTTTTCAAAAAAATATAAACGTCGGTAAATTCAGTATGCATCGCTAAATTAAAAAAAAAAAAAACAAGCTGCTGCTTTAAAAGATTTGCTTTTTTAATACTTTTCAAGTATTAAAAGAAACCACAGTAATTAAATTTGTTTGCCGCAAAAATTTTTTTGGGAGTAAAAATCTCATAATGGGAGTAAAATTTTAATATGAGATTTTTACTCGGGAGTAAAAATTTAAAATGAGGTTTTTACTGGGGAGTAAAAATTTAATATGTGATTTTTACTGGGGAGTAAAAGAAATGTGGGAGTAAAAATGTCATACTACAACGGAACCATAATACAGACTTGGAACGATAATCTTTCTTTAAAAATTATCATTTTAAAAATGTATCAACCCGTTGGTAACAATCCTGTTACATATGCTTTACTTTTACAAAGAAACCAATATAGTTACCTAACAAATTCCTTTGCTATAGAAATTAAACAAAGTATGGTTAATGCAATGAAGTTTTAAAATAAAATAAAAATTTGCTTGCTTAAGATGTACTTTGACACAATTAAGCAGTTTTAATAACAGTGTTTCTTATTTTCCAACACCTTCGACTCGTTTATATTTGTTAAATATAATCAAACTACAAATTGTGGAATTTAAATGAACAGAAAATACGAACCCGGTAATGTAGGTTACTTTATTTTGTCAGATTATAGCAATAATGCACAAGTCTCTGGCAATATTGACTTTACTAAAAATTGGAAAAAAAAAACATATAGAAGAAAGCGAAAGCTCTGAAAGCGAAGAAGATATACAAGATGAATTTTGAAAAAATATAATGAAAAACCTTTGCGCTCAATGTTATCAAGTGGTTGCGGCCATCGATGCCATACACGGAATGTATAGAACTTGTATTTTTCATCAAAAAACAATTTTATTTTCCCATTTTTTAAAAAAAAAACCCACAAAAAAAAAAAAAAAAAAAAAAAAAAATGAACTTTAAATAAAATTTAAAATAAAATTTAATTGAACAAGGTTACACTCAAGCTTTAAAAGACAAATAAAATAAAAAAGTACTATTAAAAAAAAAATCCTTTGGACAGTGATGATAATCAAATTAAATATATAAATGAATTTTTTTTTTCTCTTGTTATTATTATTTTTTCAATCTTGCAGAATGGCTTCAACAGCAAAATATATAAGAGCAGGAATCGTTAAAGATGTTTTACAAAAAGCAGAAAACAAAGAAACCACTAACGGTTGTTGAAAGAAACCACTAACGGTATCATTAGCGCAGAATATAACGCGGCTTTAAGGCGGTAGTCTACCTTAAAATATGAAAATTTTCAAAATTTTAAATTGTACTGTTTTACCCAATATCATATACGTAGAAAATGATAGTGATATTTGTTTTTCAAAAAAATATTTACAACTTATATGATTTTATCATTAGATATAGGTGGTATAATTCTTTTTCATAAAAATCGCATAAATTTTGCGATTTCAAAAAAAAAAAAAAAAATTAAAATCGGATCTTTAAAAAAATTTAAAAAACGAAGCCTACCTGAACTTGTTTTAATCATTGGTAAGCATCTAAAAGTAATCCAGGACATCCACATATAGTTTTAAAGTATAACCAAAAGTATAACTCGAAATATATTCGAAAAGATTTAATAGAAGCATGCTTTTACTGCTGGCAGATATATTTTGTATTTATATATTATTATAGTTCTTAATTTACTATAATTTATTTGATTCGTGCTAGAAGTCCTACTTGTGTATTCAGTTAGATGATTATGATTATTATTCAAATTTGGAAAAAAATAATAAGAATGGAAAATAAAAAACTTGATGCTGGAAAAAGACGAAAGGCAGGAGGATCAAGAATTTTCAAAAAACGACGTTTTCATGGCAAAAGTTTTTTTAAAGCTCCTGAACCCAACACTCGGAAAATAGTCTTGTTAATAACATACCTTCACCAAGTAATTTAAATGCTTCAACTTGATCAAAGAAAATTACATTATTAAATCATAAAGCAACAACAGTATCAACAAAAAGAATTTCATTACCTAATAACAAATCGAATTTTCCACACTGTTACATCATGTTGGATAGCTTTGTTTTAAAAAGTATCATAGATGAAATTGCTATGTGCCCTGAATGTCAATCGAGGAGTATTGAATTTTCTACAGATTTATCAAGAAAGAAAGGACTGTCTGTTTTATTAGAGTTTACATGTACAGCCTCAGTCTGCTCATGGAGTAAAAGTGTTTACACTAGCCGAGAAATTGATGATGAATCTCGTGGGCAATATCAATCGGATGTAAATATGAGATCCATTATTGCTATGAGGGAAAAAGAAAAGGGGCATGCTGCTTTAACAACCTTTTGTGGTTTTATGAATTTACCTCGACCAATGCTAAAAAAAACATTTCATGAAATTCAAAGGAATATACTAGTGGCTCACAAGCAAGTTGCTCTAAACTTTATGAATACAGCAGCTGTTGAGATTAAGCAAGGTCTTGGTGAGAACAAGACAGATATTACAGTTTCATGTGATGGCACCTGGCAAGAGCGAGGATTTTCTTCTTTAAATGGTGTTGTAACTATAATTTCAAGCGATACTGGAAAATGCATTGACTACCGCATTAAATCTAAAGTATGCCATCAATGTGATAAATGGGAAACAAAAAAAAGCACTGATGAATATGATGAGTTCCTTAGTACACATAAATGTAGCATTAACTATAAGAGCTCATCAGGCGCAATGGAAGCAGCTGAAATTGTTGAATGTTTTACATCATCAGAGTCAGACAGAAATTTACGTTATGCTTATTATATTGGTGACGGGTACTCAAAATCTTATCTAGAAGATGCTAAATGTAATCCATACAAAATCTTATTGTCCAAAAGTTAGAATGTTTTGGACACATACAAAAAAAAGAGTTGGTAGCAGACTTCGTAAATTTAAAGCCACTTTTTAACTAAAATTGTCTGATGGGAAACCACTTGGTGGAAATAATCATCTTACCGAAAAAGAAATTAATAAAATTCAAAATTATTTTGGAATTGCAATACGTCAATGTAATGGTGGAACAGTTTCCAGTTAAAAAAAACAATTGGGGCAGTGCCCTAAAAGTTGGTGTAAATACCAGTCTGATAAAATAAATGGTACAGCCCTGTATAAAGAAAAATTATTAAAATACTTAAAATACCCATTGTTGTAAGAGACATAATAAAACCAATTTTTCTTAGTTTAAGTGATGATGATTTACTAAGTAAGTGTTTGCATGGGCAAACACAAAACAACAATGAATCGTTAAATGGAATTATTTGGAAAAGATGTCCGAAGGATATTTTTGTGGCTAAAGACACATTAGAAATTGGTGTCTCATCTGCAATCATAAATTTTAATGAGGGAATAAATGGAGTTTTAAATGTATTTGCTATGCTAAATATGTATAATGGAAAATTTACGCAAGAGTTTTGCACAAATAAAGATTTTTTAAGAGTCGCTTAAGTCTACTCCGAAAGTCAAGCTTAAACGGAAAAAAAAAAGAGCTCAGCGTAAAGGATTTGCAGATGCCTATGAAGAAATGTAAGGAATAGTAAATGAGACTGGTCTTTTTTAAATTATTTTTTTCTACGATATTATACAATTTTTTCTACATTATTATATCTAGCGTTTTACTAATTTACAATTTACTAATTTATTGCTTTATGTATTTTTATTCTTTTCTTGTTTTTAAAGTGGTTTTTAAACTTTGAAGTCTTAAAAAAACATTTCTAAAGCCAATAATGATTTGAAACAGTTTGCTTTTAAAAAATAATGCTTTGTTAATGCAATTTGTGAGTTTTTGGCTTCAATTAGACTAAAAGAGTTGGATTTTCTTTTTCTTTTCGGTTTTTCTCAAAATAAGGTTTTTTGAAACGGTGCGATAAATAACTTTTCTTATTTAAATGCTATGGACCTGAAACTTGGTACATTGATTCTTTTAAATATAATCTATTAGCTGAATTAAAAAAAATTATTTTAACTTTTTTTTTCTTTAGTTAATTGGGCTCAAAATCTGTATTTTGGGTTAAAATTTTGCTGCCATTTTTGAATTATCATTTAAACAAAAACATTATGATAATTTTTTTTTTCCTTAATTCAGCCAATTCAACTTCCTTATTAGATGATGTACAAAAAAATCCTGAATTAGATGATATTAAAAACTGTGTCTTTAATCGTTCTTGAGTTATTTATCGCAGCGTAAATTACCTTTTTTTGGTCCCGCGGACCAAAAAACAGTGTTTCAAAACCAAATTTGAAAATTTAAATTTAAATTCCTTAGTTTTGTAAGGTTTTTTATATTGCAGCCAAAAATTGGGTTTTTTTATACAAAATTCTAGGATTTAGGTTAGACTACCACCTTAAGCGAAAGATATCCTGGTTTTATGACAGCTTAACTTAGGTATAGCCGTCAGTTATCAAAAATTTAGTTGCAATTTTTGTCAAAAACTTTTTTTTAATTTCGTAAAAACGTTTAAAGTATTTCCCATGGCACAAAAAACAATTCTACCTGTGCCAACAATGCTGTTTTTAATCGAGCTTTTAATCGTTTTAAAGCTTTGCTGGTTAAAAAAAGTTATTTAAAAAATTTTAGAACTAATAACATTAATATGGCAAGATAGTACAAACATTTAAGCAACTAAGGACAAAAAAAAACTCTTTTTCCATCAGTGGATCCTAATGGAAATGTAAGAGAAATGGGTTCTACAACAGTACCAGCCAAATTTCAACCTAAAAATAAAAAGACGTATAACGCAATGTTAGTTGGTGAAAAACGATTCGGATTTAGAGTTCCTTTTTCTCTTTTATGTAAAGTTTTTTCAAATTAAAACTTATTATGGAAAGGAAAAGAACTTAAAGTTAAACTTTGTATAGAAAATGATATAAATCAATTTTTAGAATTTGTAAGACCCTATGAAACAGCTGGCGTAACCGCTCAATGTGGGATTAAGACTAACCAATCCGATGTCAGCACTTATAGGCTTAAATAAAGACGCTTCTTACACTGTGCTTCGATTTGCACATTACAAGCAACACCCCTTAAGTTAATAGTTTAAAAAAAATAGCAAGAAGCCGTTTTTAGGATATGCTTTAACACCTTTTGTTGTTAAAGCATGTCCTGAAACAAGAATTTCTGGATAATGGTTGATGACTGAAATTATACAAATTTAATACAAATTTAGAGAGGTGTCACAATTCGTCACTTTCAGCTTAGGCATCAAATGCCATAACTGCCAAGTTAAAAGGAACTGCATCTTTAATTGAAGATTTATTATCAGAATGATATGATTACATTTAAACCAACAGATTTCAAACTGATCCACTTGAAAAACATTTTAGAAAACTTAGACAGATGAGTGGTGGAAAATTTTTAGTTAGTTTGCGTTGAAAGTTCTGAAAAAATAATAAGTATAAAATCTCTAATTAAAAAAACTCTGGTTTTGAATGCATGGTTGAATAATGAAGTACCAGTAAATAATGTGCATAAGAACTAGAAACAGCTTTACTTTATTACAAAATATAGAATAGAATGTATGAATAAAATATAAAATGGAAGAATATGAAGAATATTTATGTGAAAGTTCAAAGGAAGTTGTTATTCATGTTGTTGAGTACGTATATAACAAAAAATTAAATCCAAATTTAAATGTTCTTTTCGTCAAGATCTTCTTCAAACTAACAAAACAAATTTCCTTTATATGGAAATACTCTCAAGTGAAGGTTTAACTGAACCTAGTGGAAACATGGTAAAATATGCTTACTCCTTATTTTGCATATTAGACAACACTAAAAAATTGTTATTAAATAAATGTTCCAACAAATTAAAAAGTTCAACTCTAGCCGCACTTCAACTGTTCAAAAACAACATTTGTTTTCCTGTGTCCAACATTTGAGTTCTTGTTTCTGAGTGGTCAGCAATTAGAAAAAAGAAGACAATCTATTCCGAATGCGTATTTGTTCAATTCTTTTCCAATACTTACGATAACGCCGTTTTCACGTATTTGAGTCAGTTCAACAAGTAAAAGTTTTCTCAGTTCACGAATGGGTGTGTTTGCAGCATTTTAGTCTTATAAATCTCACCGAACTCACTAAAAAAGTTAAAAAAACAACTTAAAATTACCAATGATACCATTATAGAAAAAGCTCATAGAAAAGTCCGACTTAAAGAAGATAAGAAACCAAGAACTATTGTCCTAAAGTTGATAAATTTTCAAAACAAAACAAAAATACTCAAAGCTACAAAAAATCTTGCGAGGAATTGGGATATACGTTAATGAGGATTTTGCTAAAGAAACATCGAAAGCCAAAAAAAAGTTGTGGGAAGAGGTGAAAAAGTTGCGACTTGAAGATGAGTATGCAGTTATAAAGTATGATAAAAATTTTTCAAGAGAATTTTGCAAGTAAATGCGTTCGTTCTTAAAAAGAACTCATTTTCAATTTATTTGTTATAACTAATCATGGCTTTAATAAGTGACTTTGAAATCCTTGCCTTTAATTTTTATAAAACGAAATTTTTTTTATTACACGAAAACTCCGACCCAGATATTATTTATTTTCATGATACAAAAATCGAATGTTCTTACTATTATCCAAATGAAATAAAAGGAATTCTATTTAAGAATGTTAACAAGAAAAGCAGCGATTAAATTAGAATTCTACACGAAAATATCAGAAGGATTAATTGTAATTTTAAAAAATTCCAAAATTTACTTGGGGATACTAAATACTTTTTTAATATTATTTGTTTAACTGAAACTTGGGCTAGCTCAAACGACATTATTAAAAACTCTAATTTTTATGTTACTCATTTTGGGAAAGGATTTCTCTTAAAAGGCAAATAAATAAGCACTGTAGTGGAGTTCTAATTTACGTTCATCAAAATATAAGGCATTGTTGTAGAAACGATTTTTGCGTTTCTGACGGCGATGGAAAAGTATTTGCAATTGAGAATATTAATGAACAAACAAAAAACATTCTAATTAGCAGTTATTATCGACCGCCAGATGACGTGAGCGAGAACTTGAGCATGTTTTTACAGCAAAAAGTTATTGCAAAAGGTAAGAAAAAAAACTTTCTAGTAGGTGATTTTAATATGAATTATTTGACTACAATGACGATAATAAAGTTAGAAATTTTTATGATGCAATTTTTGAATCTGGAGCAATTGCTTTGATAAATCGTCCAACAAAAAACATAAAAATTTCTAACCATAAACACTGACTAACCGCCTAAACAAAAATTTAATAAAGTTATAAAAATTTTTTTTTTTTAAACCATCAAATATTAAGTCTTAAAAAAATCAACTCTCATATTTACATCGGAAGCACTTTAATTTTAATGAAAACGCAAACAACATTTATGAACAGTTTTTTGAAACTCACCTCTGTTTAGCAATCTAATTTTCCGATTCTTACAATTACATTAAAAACAAAACACTTTATTAGCCCCTGGATTATCAAAGGATTCAAAAAATCATCCAAAACTAAACAAAAGCTATACATTAGATATCTGAAAACACTAGCTAGCAAAAAAATTTACAAAGATTACAAAATTTGTTTCAAAAAAACCCAAAGATTTGTAAAAAAACTTACTATTCAAAATTAACTATTAAAGTTATAAATGACTCAATACGCACTTGGTAAGTATTTAAAAAAATTACTGGAAAACAAAAAACACGCTCAAGCGTTTTCCCACAAATGGTTAAAGTCGATAACAATAGCTTGTATGAACCACAAATAATGAATTCAATAAATGTTTCACTGTAATTGGATCAACTCTGTCAAGTAAAATAATAAAAACCTAAACCTCATTTTATGATTTTTTTATACCTATTGATAAAGATATTTGCGCTGAAGAATTATCTGCCGAACTATGATTTGATGAGTTTGAGAAAGCTTTCAAATCTTTAAAAAAGAACAAAGCACCTGGTGCAGATGAAAGAAACAGTAATATTGTTATAGAATACAACGAAAAATTATAAAATTTTCCTTTTGAAATTTTCAGAGCATCTACTCACTTTTCAAAGGTATTTTTCCTGAACGTTTAAAACTTGCCAGGGCTACCCCTATTCATAAAGAAGGCGACAGATCCTATATCATTAATTATCGTCCCATATCTGTTTTTTCTATATTTTTAAAAGTATTAGAAACAATTATCCTCAATAGGGTACGCAATTATTTTAGGTACAATAGCTTACTTCATAACAATTGGTATGGTTTCAGAAAAGGGAGTTTAACTGAATAAGCCATTATTCAACTAATACATAACGTCTCAGAATTTTTTCAAAAATCTCAATATATATTAGGTGTTTTTATTGACCTAACAAAAGCTTTTGAAATGGTCCATCATAATATTTTAATCCAAAAAATTAAACCTTATGCTTTAAAAAAATAGAGCCTAAAAATGGTTTGAAAGCTATTTAACAAATCGATAACAACTTGTGTATAGTAATAATGGTCAACAAAGTGAACCCCTGAGCATAATCTGTGGTGTTCCACAAGGTTTTATTCTTGGACCACTACTATTTTTAATCTATGACTTAAACAAAGCTTCCAAATTGAAAATTATAATGTTCGCTAATGATTCTAATCTTTCCTTATCCCAAACTGATATTTATTTTATTTACTCTTTTCAACCACAAATAAAGAACTCAATCACATTGCTAATTGGTTCAAAGCTAACAAACTAACTGTAAGTATGAAAAAAACAATATAGATTATCTTTCACTCTTGAACAAAAAAACGTTTTTTACCAAGTAATATGCCTGAAATTTATATTGATGAAACTATAATAAAAAAAGATACTGTTATAAAATTTATAGGTGTTTATCTTGATAAGAAAATTACTTGGAGAAAACATATTGATCATGTAAGCACAAAAATTTCCAAAAATATTGGTATTTTATACACAGCCTAAAATTTTGTAAACAGAAAAAACTAAACCCAACTCTATTATTCGTTTATACACAATTATATAAATTATGCAATCATTGCCTATGGAAGTACGGAGAAAAGTAAATTACAACATCTTTATCGTCGTCAAAAACATGCAATCTAGGTAGTTAATTATGCGGATCGTTTTTTACATTCAAAATATTTTTTTGATTATATGAAGGTACTAGATGTTTATAAACTGAACATGTTAAATGTCTTATGTTTTACTTTTAGATGTAAAAACAATTAAACTTTATTTGTTTTTAACGACCATTTTTCTTACACATACACATAAAGAAACAATAGTTTTTTAAATGAACCTTTTTGCAGAACTAAGTTCAATCAATTTTGTATTTCATATCGTGCACCTCATCTTTGGAATAAAATAGTATTACAAAATTTTGATTCTACTATTACTCTCTCTGCTTTTAAAATTAAGTTAAAAAATTAAATCTCTCAATAACACAACATACTAAAATTCTACTACAAATGTATGTAAAATGAATTTGTTAAATCTTCAGCTTATTATATATAAAAATGTGTTACATCATTGCATAATGTTAATACGTTAAATTTTCAATACAAATATGTTACAGTGACAGATCCAGGGGACAGTGGCTAGCCACCCCTCTTCTTAATCCATAATTTTAACAAATAAATAGGGGAGAGTGTGTATAAAAGAGGGGTAGAAAATGGGTATAAGCTGAACCTCTCTTTGATAAAACAGCCAAATCTGTGACATTAGTATAAACAAATATGTAGACACGGATGGTTTGAAATACAGATAAACGATCAAGGTCGTGAGTTTGTGAATGAGCTGTCTAATGAACTTCACAGGAAAACTGGGACTCGTCAACGCATGACGAGTGCATACCATCCACAAGCAAATGATTTGGTAGAACCTCAAAATCAATCAATAAAACAAACCTAGGTAAAGGTGTTAGAAGATGGTGCTATTGAATGGCCGTTCACCATTGACGGTGTTTTGTTTTCAATGAGAATTAGAAAACACAAATCAAATGGGCTTGACTATAATGATAATGCTACTCTGATTGACGATGATTCAAATAACAAAAAAGCAATTATGGAAACTTTCAATAAAATGAATGAAATAAAGAAGTGTATTTTCGATGAAGCTTATGAAAACATCCATAAGTCACAAATAAGGCAAAAACGTGACTATAACAAAAGAGTCAATCCAAAGAATAGTATTTCTATAGGAACAAAAGCGTTATTGCAAAATCATAAACGTGATGACAGAAAAGGTGGAAAGCTTGAAAAGTCATGGATAAGACCTTACACGGTAACTTATATTTTAAATACAAATAACTGTAGTTTAAAAATAAAAAAAATGTAATATTGAAAAAAAAGTATATCCTAACAAGTTTGTTTTTATACAAAGAAAAATTCTTAAAAAATAAAAGCATTCAACTAGAAGTAATTAATAAGTTATCAAATGATGATAATGTCAAAACGGAACCAATTATCAAAGACGTTGAATCAAGCAATAAATACAATAATGCTAAACATGAAATTAAAGTAAATGCTTCAAATGAAATAATAGCAAAATGTGCAACATTTGATATGAGAAAATCGCAGAATAGTTTAGAATTGTTAGCAAACACAATGTCGCCTTAAGAAACATTAACCTAACTCTTTGTCCACAGGGAGTTCATAGAGTTAAATTTTCAATATATATATATGTTACAATGGCGAATCCAGGGGTGTATCTAGCCACTCCTCCTCCCCCTCTTATTCCATAATTTTAACAAATAAATAAGGGAGAGTGTGTATGAAAGAGCCAGGTTTTGAAAGAGTCGGTGCCATTATTTATAACTTACTGCCATTCGATCATGACTGTATTTTACTTTTTATGTGGAAACACTGGATACCTGTCACCCACAAAAAATTTACGGTTCTACTAAAAAAAAATATTGTCGTAAAAATGCATTAAAAATGTTGAAAATAAAAAGTAATTTTTGGTGGGTTTACCTATTTATTTTAAGATAAATTGTATTGTATTGTTTGATAAATGATATATGCTGCATTGCTATATATATATTTCCAAATTAGTATTTGATATATTTGATATATTTGATTGATATATTTGATGTATAATTTGGAATTATATCAATCAAGTATATCAAATATTTGATTGATATATTTCCAAATTAGTATTTCGTTTCCAAATATAGTATTTGATTAAAATATTGGTAAAAATGTTAAACTTAAGGTTATATATTTAACCATAAAATTTTTTGAAAGAGCTAACTGTTTATGCTCTGATTAGGCCGGCTTTTTTTACTTAAACTTAATAACTGTTTTGCGCTTTAATGACTTCATTTTTTTTCGTAACGCTTTAGTGAGCATATTCAATTGAATTTGAAGTCGTAAAACGTTTAAAGAAATATTTGGACCTGGAGATGGGTACAAATATGATTTATTAAATATATGTTACTATTTAATGGTTTTCAGCTGTTTTTCTATGCAATTTTAAGCATTAAATTGTAGAATAATTTTAAATTAGTTTTCATTTTGTAGTATGTTTTTAAGCTGACATTTTTTAGATAATAAAATGCAAAAACGATTATCTGTGTATATTTGATTTTACTTTTTATTTATAATTTAAATTTTTATAATGCAATAACATAATTTTAACCAAGGAATAATAGTTCTAACTTAAAAATTATTTTTATTTTTTTAGTATGTCCAGTGGTCCACCTAGCAAACGTCTTAAACATCAGTGTCTTAGTTTAGCACGCATTTCTTCTTCAAATGTTAATGCTGCTGCCCTTCAAGCCAATGATACTGCAAATTTTGTGAGTGCCAGTATACCCCAATAACCAAATGGAATTGTTGAAGAAAGTTCATTATCTGCATTTAATAGTGTTATAATTGTCAGTGTCTTTTCAATTGACCCACTGTGTGTGCAACAGCCATTAAATTTTGTTAGTTGCACTGACATTGCTTCAATTCTTGATGAAAATATTCTTAGAAAAATGAGTGATTCAGAAAAAGTTAACTTTTTGGACAATTGTTGGAAACCATCTGCTGATTTCATATTTGAAAAGGAGAGTTTGACAATTGCTCAAGGTAAGACAAAAAGTATTTCTTTTCAATCAAAATGGTTTGATAATTTCAAATGGCTGAGATACAGTAATCAAAATAGTTACAAAGGTGGATGGTGCATTGCCTGTGTATTATTCTTGAGAGTATCTGAAAAAGAGAAGTTGGGTGTTTTTGTTAAAACACCATTTTTAAACTACAACAAGTCTAAGGAGCTTCTAAATAGCCACGAATCAAAGGCATATCACCAAATGAGTATGAAACGGTAATCAACTACCAAGGCACACTTAGTAAATCCAGCATTGCGTATCGACTCAGCAGTTAATTCAATGACTGCTGAAAATGTGAAAAAAAAATCAAAGGGTGCTTCCAACAATTATTGAAGTCGTCATGTATTGTGCACGCCAACAAATTGCACTGCGAGGCCATCGGGATGATGCCATTCAATTTTCTGAAAAACCGACAACAAATGAAGGGAACTTTATTGCCCTGATCTGTCTTCTTGCAGAGCAAAAGCAAGTTTTAAAGGAACACCTACTTAATGGACCAAAAAACGCACTATATACTAGCAAAACTATACAAAATGAGATAACTTGATTCGTGACTATTTTCGTAAGTGTCTAAAAGCTTGTCCACATTTTTCGATAATTGCCGATGAGACAAACTCACATGGTTGAGAAATTATTTCGGTCTGTATTCGTCTTCTTGACACATTTAAAGAAAAGCCTAAAAAGAGGGAAGTTGTAATTCGATTGGTGGAGACTGAGAGAATCACAGGAGAGTCTATTGCACTGTCTATCAAAAATGCACTAGAAGAAGAAAGTATTAACATCAAAGATTGCAAAGGATATGATACAACGGCGTCTATGAGTTCAGACAGAAATAGGGTACAGATTTTGTTAAAAAATGGGCACCATATTCAGACTATCAAGGATGTGGCCGACCTTCACTCCCTAAATCTAACAATTTGCCATGGATGTGAGATTTCATCTATTAGAAATATGTGTGGAGACTATGGCTATACCCGTGACAAAGCCTATTAAGACAAAATTCATATTAAGTGTCGTTATTTTAGCTCTTTAAAATGCAAAAGAAGAGCGTACATTTTTGAATAGAAACTTTTTTCAACTGGTGCAAATGATTGCTGTTAATTTTAGTTAACGAGCATTTATCTAAGATTAAATTTACACCGTAATTTACAACATTAAGGATATCATCAGTCAAAAAAGATTCCACTTGGGGCTCTATAGTAAACAGACTGTCGAAACTGCTTATAAAGATTTTTATTAACAATGGTCAAGTTATAGGCATAACAGTAATCATCCAGAGTAAAAAGATTGTTGCGTTGCGTAATTGATCTAAACCGTGAGCATCTTCAAAGAACTGCAAAATTTGAGATAATAGAGATTAGGCAGCATGAATTCATAGCTTACGGTTTATAATAAAATTTTACCTTATTTTGAAAATAAATGTATTTAAAAAGGTTTACAAAGTAAAAAACAGGTCTCAGTTTTTTAACTGAGACGTATTTTTTGTTTGTTTTACCAATGGTAGTTCTTTGACCAAGCTTTTTAACATTTTTTATTCATTTTTGAATTAGTTTATACTTTAGCCAAAGCATGATTTTTAACTACATAAAATGAAAATTGTTAATGTAGCATTACGATAATTATAATACAAATTGTTGGTACTATAGAGTGGAACACTTATACAACATTACTTTGAAAATAGTGACAGAACATCACAGTAACCGGTAACTTTTATAAATTTATAGCAAAAACTAACAAAATTTATACTATAACTACCATAAATCCTAAATCGGTTTACCAATGAGACTAAAATTTTATTTAGGATTTGTCATGGTTATAGGCTATATTTTAACTAAACTTTATCAAATTATAGAGAGAACTGTTCTAATTCTAGCGGTGTTTTTATTGGCGTACTATTAAGACCAAATTTTTTAAAATTTGAACATTTACATTAAATTTTATTCCACTGACGAAATTAAAAGTTTTCCAAATTTGCATCTTAGGGTACATTGATGGGTACGTTATCTTTCCATCCAACGGGTGCTTTTAGGTCAACTAGATTGGAATTTTTAGGATTCATGATGGCCGTACGATTGCTAGCTGAATGGGTGCCAAAAATATCCGTCCTTACCTTGTATAAAATGTAACTGGCTAAGTTAGATTTTTTTCCTATAAAATTGAACGATTAAAACTGGTAAAAACACTATATCAGGTAAAAACACTATTTACCAACAACAATTAACAATTTTTTAGCAAATGTAACAATATCCTTACAACTAAGAATACTTGACTTTCTGTTTCGTATGCGCAACGAATAAAGATTATTTTCCACGTTTGAAAACAAATGATGTACAAAAAGCAAAGAAGATTAAGTATATTAACTCATCTACAAATCCTCAAGTTGGTTATTACATTAAATGGGCTATTGCATTTTTTTTCTTTTTGACTTTAATTTTTTTCTTCAAATTTTGTTTGAAATAAAACAGAAACATAAAAATGTAAAATTGAGAGATTTTAATCTGGTTGTTAAATTTTATGTGGACCAATTATCTTACTATCTCTAGATAACCTTTTCTTATCTGTGTAGCCAATAAAATTTCAATTTATAATTGATATAGAACCATTTCCGTGATGGTTTTTTTTATCATTGATTGATGCTAAATCATCTGTGCTATCTTCAACGAACTGAAAAGATGTTGCACCTTCTGTGCAAAATGCATTGATAATCTTATCGTGTTTAACTATGTTCTGCTTGTAACGAATGAACTGTTATAAGTTTCGTTTTTCTTTGTATTCTGTATTGCCATATCTGAAGTATACAGGGTAAAGGTACTGTAGTCATACTGGAAAAATTAACACGTGTTATGCGAAAACTGATACAACAGAAAAAGTAATAACGTAGAGTACGATAAAGTCAAAGTTATAACTACAGCAGCTAAATTATTGAGCGATTATCTAAAGAACTTCATTCATGATATAAAAACGTATCCTTTACTAGAAGACGTATTTGAAATGGAAAACACCTGCATACCGTTGTTGCTGAAGGTAATTATTAAAGAACTGATTTCTGTACCATTAAAGTAAACAATAACTTTACAAGCTTTATTTTCCACAGTCAGGCCAAAATCAATACAGATTCTACACAGAATTGTGTGTAATATAAGAAAATGTTTTTTATAAAACGAAGCTGATTTATTTTGAATTTTTGTGTTTATTTTATTGTATTTAAAAAAATTTTATAAAATTGTAAAAACACAAAACATATTGTCTCAACCAAGTGGAAAACTTGAAATTTCAATTTTAGATTTGCTTCTTGATAATTTATGATTGCTAAAGTTACGTCTTTATTTTGTTAGACCAATAAAAATGATAGACACAGCTTTATTGTTGAAGCCAAAATTGTTTTACCTATGTGAAGTTAATTTGAGGCAAAAAACTAGAAAAAGCTAGAAACTTGACTTTGATTGAGTTTTTTAGGAAACTCTTTTAAATAAAAATATAAAGATTATATTTTTATGGAATATATACTAATAAATACTAAATATAGTAATGAATATGATGTTTCTTTAAAACTATTTGTTTATTACTTTTAAAATGAATACAAACTCTTATTCTGTGAAATTATATACGTGTTCCAATTTAATACCTTTTTGTGCAGTTTTATGCACCATAATCATAATTAAACAGAGCGTTTAGATAAGCGTTTTATAACAGTCTAAAGCTGCTTTTCTTTCATTTACTAAATGTCTTTGATTGGGCAAAAAAAACAAAACATTCATTAAACTTTTTATTGGTTCAAAATTTGCAAATTTTCAAATCTAAATACAAATTTAAAAATCTGTAAATTTTAGATTTTCAGAATATTTTTTACTAACTCTTTCCTATAACAAATTATGTAAAAAGAGGTAGTTAGTAAAAGAATTCTTTAGAGGGTCTGTATAATAAAGTTAAACTGCATAATCCAAAAAGCAATGAGATAGTTACTGAAACCAATACGTAGGTGTGTGGGCTATTATAATACTTAGAAAATCATTTTAACTGTATTTTCAAGGAAGTGCTGAAACTCTAACCATTTTTTGAAAGCAACCATGCAATGGTTAAAAATGCATAATGCTACTTCCACTGACGTTGCCGTGTATTTTGATTATATATTCAAACAATTCTTCATTGTACATTAGCCTATTTAAAAGATGCACAATTCCAAATTAACGCTCTAGAGTCAACCAATTCAAATATATTATAACAATACAATCCATAAATATGTAGGTACTAAGATCAATTGCGTTTTATTGGAACGGCTAAATATGTATGACAGCAACTTGGGTATAACAGAAAACATGTCGGAAGGTTTTATTAAGGTCATGCGACGTGTGCATGAATGGCAGGAGATTTCTATTGATATGAGCATACTCGTTCTCTATCATCTTCAGTTTTTTCTATCTACTCCATCAATCTTGGATTTGGTGATCAAGATGATTATCTACTTACGTACTAAAAGACGAATTTCCTCATTTTGTCCTTGCAAGAAATAACGTTAATGCTAAAAAAGTACTACCACAGAAGAGCTTGTTTCCAAAATTAAACGGCGGAATAGGGACTTAATAATAATTATAAGTAAAGAAAAAAAAAGTTTTTTCAGTGTCTGAAACTGTTAGAGCTCAGGCTGTTCTTTAAAATAACGGTTTAATTCAATTTAATGCATCTATAAAATGTTTTTGGTGAAAGAACCAGTAACTAGGTACATTTCTCTCGATTAAATGAACGAAAAAGAAAAATGTTTCTGTCGACCAGTAAAAGTATGTCACAATATTAAAGCTGTGCAACGTCTTGATGGTGCAACAGTAACCTCTGAGAAGTCTATAAACTTAACGCAGCTACATTGAAACAAGCGTGTTTTAAACAACGGCTATGAAAAAAACAACCACTTTCAATTAGGAAAGAAGATTTATCAACACTAAGCTAAGATAAGTGGTTAAATGATGCTGTAATCCATGCTTACCTCAACCTGTTATTGGACTTAAACAAGGCTAATAAACGCAACCTAATTTATATTCTATTTTCTTTTTTAAATCACCGATGACACGAAAAAAGCTTTAATGACTGGCTTTATAAAAAAGTCCGTCTATGCAAGTACCACTGGACTATTTTGCTTTTTCACGTTAACAACAACCACTGGACACTCTTAATTGCCAACACTCTTGACAAAAGAGTTGGAATTGTGGATTCTCTTAATGGGAATAATACTTCGAAGCTTGATATGTTTGTGAGATGTATGATGTTACGGTCATATGTTACTAATGAACTTGGAATAAGGGAAAAAAGTTCGTATAATGCACCAACTCGATGGAAATTGTTTTTGGAGTTTTTATATTAATGATTGCAGAAGCTGTTACCAACAATGTGAAAATTAGTATTGCAGATCTATCAGCAGTATTATTATGCTGTTGATACATTCATGCTACACTTGTACAACGCATATGGCCTAACGTCGATAACAAAGATATGTGATATCCCGTTTCGTGTTAAACGCCGTGGTACTTTTTTAAAATGGTAACTATGAGATCAGTTCAATAGTTGGTTTCGTAATGTCTACAAACCGTATCAGTCTTCTCACACGAGTTCGGCCGGGCCAGCTTTTAAGGTACATCATCTTAGTTCTGCCATTTGTATAGCGTTACGTACGTAAATGTCTGTAAGTGTAAACGTCTTTAACTTAGTTGAGTTTGCAGGCATTATACGGAATAACAGTGTATAATGAATCTATAAAATAAGAAAACTTTAAAATTTTATTTTAACATTTAGAAATCTTTTTGCTATATTATTATCTTTTTGCTATAAATATATAAGCAAGATTGAAAAAATTAAAAAAATTATTACGTCAAGGGAAGGTTAAACACCTTAAAACAACACTGATGACAACGCACTAAACCACTGAGCTATCAATAATATGTGTTTAGGATAAAAACAAACCTAATTATAAATCTCTTATCATCATTATTATTATAATCTCTTATTATAAGCTCTATGTATGCGGAAAAAAAGCTAATGGTATTTTTTTTTGCTCTTTAAGCAGTTTTTAAAATGAATTATTTTACTAAAAGGTATTGGTGTAAATAAGGAATAGGTATAGAAATGACCATGGTGGAAGTATAGAAATGGTAGGGTTAGGTAAAGACCCGTATCATACGTATCTAAGGAAAAAGTATAGAAAAGGTCGGTGTGGAATAGGCTTAAAAAGACCCGTTTATTTACGGGTTCGGTCAGCCAGTTTGCGATTATTTGTATTATCACTTGTATAATTATATAATTTCTAATATATTCAATAAATTACCAAATTATATAACTGTATAAACAACAAGATAGACAATTTACTAAAAAGTTTTTGAATAAAATTGTTCGAAGCAAACAATTATATTTCAAATACATAAAAAAATATTATATTCCAATAAATTTCGAGATGTTGAATTGCATTTTTTTATTACTTCTGCCCTTCTTACCGTAGCTCCGTCCTTTAATATCCTCATAGCATTTTAAACGGCAGGTGTTGAAAATGTCTATACATACAAAAACATAGTTTGACAAAAAAACTTGACAAAACTAACAGAAAAATAAAAAAGATTCTCTTACAACGAAAAAAAAAATTGTCTTCCTTCTCTTATACTAGTAAGAAAAAATACTATTTATTCAATATTTTTATATCATTTAAATACAAATAAACTATAGATAAGGTGCAACTTATTGCATAACATGTTTACAATTTTTTACCAATATTTAAAAATTAAAAAAAAAACTTAATACTCATTATAACGAAGAAAGAATAAATCTTTCCAACGATATATATGACATGTCTTTATAAATTTTTTTTGTAGGTTAACCTCTTTTTTGGTGAAAAAAGAACTATTTGTATAACGATATTGACATGATAGACACTTGTTTTTTGTTATTTTTTTGATTTTTGCATCCATTAAAATTGTAATAAACGTGGATTTAAATTGGTGACCCCAACATTAATCTTAAATTATTTGAATACTGTTTGTTAGTGAATTAGTAATTTTTAAGTGTGAAGTTAAAATCTACAAATGAAAGAATATACACAGTTGATTAAAATTTATTTTAAAATAAGTATGAACATAAATTAAAAGAAAAGGAAGAAAATTGGACACCGACGACACGTTGCTAGAATAGGAGAAGAGTTTGCATACATACAAGACAATGCAAAATGGTTTAACTTATGTTGAAAAGCTTAAATATAAATTTATACTTTATACAAATATTAGAAAAAATATTTTAACCACGATAAAAGATGAAAAAACCATTGATACTGAAATTAGTCGAAGCTCACAATATCTCGACGAAACTCAGTTATAAATTAGGGTCGTTTCCACACTTACCGTGAGTTTAACAAAAGTTATTGTAATATATTAGATTACTCAAAAAGTAGAAATGCATTATAAATGAATTTTTGCAGCCGTCAATGTAATACAATAAGGGTTAGTTTAAAATTATTCTCACTCTGAATTTTAAATCAATAATGTACTTACTTTGATCAATCTTTTAAAGCGCAGTTTTCCATACTTATCGTAAGTGTTTCACACTTATCGTATATATTGTCGACACTTATCGTATGTTTAAAAATCTACTTTAGTATCTGGTTTAAAATGCGCTCGCGGTTTCAAATGAAAATTTAGTGCATTGGTAACATTTTATAAAACGTTTTTAGGTATAAAATTAAAAAATAAGACTATTAAACAAATTTAATGTTTATTATCAAATAAACACTAATTATATAGTAATAAAAACTTTATTATAAATTAAAATTAAAGATTTTAAAGCATTTCCATTACTTTAGTATACTTATCCTTTGAGTTCTTAAAATGGAAAGGATAGAGTTTCATCATAACTATCTAAGTCTTATTTTATAATTATTATCAACATTTAAATGGAACACGTATTCTGACTCTTGCAACTTTTTTTTTTTTAATTTTCAGGTTTTCTCTTTCTTTTTTAGTTTTTTCATTTAATAACTTTTTCTCCTTAGCCAATTGTTCTTTCTTAATCTTTCTTCCTCTACTTTTGACTTTTTATCTGTAGCTAATTGTTTTTTTTTCAATTTTTGATCCTTTATTTTTGACTTTTCTAGCACGTTTGTCTTCTGAATTAGCTGCCACGTTTCAGATGTTACAACCGATGGTTAACGTTCTACTTTGCGCTTGGACCATTGGACTGGTTGTTTTGGCCATATTAAAACACTTTCGATTGGATAGCAGCAGATAAAAATAAATTTCTGCTGCTATTCTTAAACTGAAACAAGCTGGTTTTGGTTCAATTACAGCTGCATTATTGCAATCAGGCATTTCCATATCGGTTATACCTTGCAAATTTTTTAAATTACCAGTTGTTGATAGATTTTTATTACCCTGTTGTATTTCCAAAAATGATACAACTGGAGGTATTCAAGATCACCTTTTCAACCTAAATGTTCGTCAGCCAATTTAAACTGCTGTAAGATATTAAAATCAATGCACTTTTCGATAAAGGTTATGGAAGTGAGCTGATAAAGTCACACTTGAATGGTTTTCTTCTAAATAAGGAGCCGGAGCAACAGTTGACTCAGATAATTTTTGAACAATTTTTTTGTAGTCAACACTATTAGCATCAAATGGAAAAATTCCGGCATTTTTAAAACCACTTTTAATATTATTTGCCATAGAAGAATTGATTATAAAAGAATTTAATGGTTCTGGTATATTTTCATTGTTTATTTCTTGCCCTTCATGGTCAATGCTCCATTGTCGGCAAAATGATTTCCACTTTGCTTTCATTGGCTCAAAAACTGCCACATCGAGCGGCTGCAAAATATGTGTTGCATTTGGGAACAAAGCAACAAAAATTATTGCATTTTTAGAGCAAAACTCACTAAGTTCGATAAAAAAATGTGACGCATGATCATCAAAAAAAATTATAACTGGTAAAAGAATTTCTTCTTTTATCAAAAATGGATGAAAAACGTTTGTTATATACTCAAAAAAACATTCTGCGGTCATCCAACCATTTTCACTTTTTATACCCCATCCTGATGGAGCAGCATTTATAATTCTATTTGCAAGACAAACATATTTAAAAATTGTTAAGGATGGAGCAAAAGTTCCGCTGGCATTTACTGCAAATAAAGTGGTGATGCTGTTTTTATTACTTCAAACACTTTCTTCATATGTATTTTTTCCTCGTTTACCAATTAATAAATTAGTTTTTGGTGACAACTGAAAACCACTCTCATCCATATTGAAAACGCGCATCGAATCATTTAAATATTGAGCGTTTTCTCCTTCGGAAGCTTCGAAATTTCAATAAAGTAAACCAATAAAGTAAACCAATCTCTTATGGCTTTTTCAGTTACTCCTCCTCTAGCTCGGTTTAAGTATTCACCTCGTTTTTGAGAAATGCATAAAACCAACCTTTTTCAGGACGGTTGTTAGTAAATTGTGTTTTTATTGTTGAAATTCAAATATTTTTGCACAGTATCTAATAGCTGTACTACAGACATGGCAAATCCCATTCTGGTGCATGTTAGTAACCACTCGACTAACTTGTTTTCAATTTGTCCACCTAGAACTAATTCATACCCGCAGTGTTGTGATTTCATAGAAGTTCTTCCATATATTTTATCACGAAGCGTCTGATAAGGAATTCCAAAAATATAAAATTCTCATACTTAAAGTTAGCATACACATAAGATTTTAGTTTATTTGTAGTTGTATATAAGCTTTCATTTAATACATTTAAAATTGAAAAGCACCGTCTTAAAAATACAACAAACTCTTTATGTATAAAATTAGAATGTACATTTTAAATAAACTGACTAATATTGTTTAGTAAAAGCTGTCTAATACTTGTGATCATAATATTTTAATAAAAGTTCTACTCTATTTTTATTTGTTCGTTGATAATATTTAATACTACCTGATTCCATACGAATTAAAAAAAGGGAACATTTTTCGCTCAGTTAATACTGTCAAAAATAAAGGGGCATGTTAAATTTACATATATATAATAAAACAAGCATGTTAAATTTATACATGTATAATATATATATATATATATATATATATATATATATATATATATATATATATATATATATATATATATATATATATATATATACATATATACATATATATATATACATATATATATATATATATATATACACATATATATATATATACATATATACATATATATATATACATATATATATATATATATATATATATATATATATATATATATATACACATATATATATATATATATATATATATATATATATATATATATATATATATATATATATATATATATATATATATATATATATATATATATATATATATAGATATATATATATATAAATATATATATATAAATGTATTTTTAAACATCTTCGCTTCCAACAAGGCTGCAAGCCACTAATTAAATTTGGAAGTTACTGAAAGAAAAAAGATGAAGAATGTAAAGCAAGATAGCGATTGACGGACGACTTAAAACATTGCAAATTATATGTATCAGGAAAGCAAGATGAAGGAAGCGAATTTTAAAAAACTGATGTTCGAGGAAAAAAACTAGACGAATAAGCGTTGTTGGAGCACTTAGGAAAAGTCACAGAAAAAGGATGACACTTAATTGAATGACGAGTAACACGAGAATGATTTTTAGTAGATAGCACAAGAGACGCAATCTCTTTAGAGCAGTGCCCATTATAGTAGTTGCAGAAAAGAGAAAGAGATGCAACATTACGATGATGTGATTATGGTTAGAGGTTGGCTGCACGATCAGGTCCAACTATGTTTACAATGCGTTTTTGCACCTTGTCTGAAAGAAAGAGCATCATTAGAAGATCCGCCCCAGATACGGCAGCAGTATTCCATACAAGGCCGGATTTGAGATTTATAGAGATAGTGAATAAAATCCGAAGTAAGAAAATGACCAGCTCGATAAAGAGATGAAACCTTAGCAAATGCTAATTTTGCAACTGATTTGATATATGGTTTCCAAGAAAGATTGGAAGTAAGAGTTAATCCTAGAAGATAAAGAGAAGGTGACTCATCGAGTACATCACCGTTCATAAATATAGGAAGATCTAAATTATTGTGATAAGTATTGGCTTGAAAAAATTGAGTTTTATCTGAATTAAAGTTCACCAGCCACTGAGAGCCCCATGCTGCAGCAGAAATGAGATCCTTTTTAAGCTCAAATGCCCCCTCAAAGCAATCAGAGGGTGTTGGTTTCTTATCACGACAAGAATAAATGGTAGTATCATCAGCAAACAATGCCACCTTAGATGTGAGAATATCTGGAAAATCGTTAATGTAAATTAAGAAGAGTATTGGGCCATGGATAGAACCTTGAGGAACCCCTGAAGTTACAGAATAAGAAGAAGAGTGTTGTCCATCGAGGACAACTTTTATGCTACGATTGAAAAGAAAGGATTCAATGATCTTAAAATGTTGCCAAATACACTATAAGAAGAAAGCTTATGGAGAAGACCAGCATGCCAAACTTTATCAAAAGCTTTTGAAATGTCAAGAGGCGATGGCCTTAACTTCTCTACCTTCATCTAATGCACGATAAAACCTGTCAGTTATTACTGTTAGCAAATCAGCTGTAGAACGAGAAGATCAAAATCCATATTGATGGTCAGAAAGTAAGTTATTAGATTCAAGATGAGAAATTAAGTGTTTGTTAATTAAAGATTCAAAAACCTTGCTTATGATTGGAAGAAGACTTATGGAACGGTAGTTAGACGAATCAGACCACTCTCCATAATTTTTGAAGATAGGGATAACAGATGCCGCTTTCCAGCAAACTGGAAAACAAGACTCTTATAAGCACTTGTTGAATAGTTTTGAGAGTATTAACGAGAGCTCCGGAGAACACTTCTACAAGACAATAACAGGTATGTTTTCCGGGCCACAAGCTGTAGAAGAGTCTAGGCAGGAAATCACTTTAGATACAGATGCTGGAGTGATATGAATGTCAAGCAATGGATCAACTTGTTTGTTGGCAATATCAGGTAGAACGCAACTAGTGGAATCAAGAGATGATATTGATGAAAAGTTTTTAGCAAACAATTCGGCTTTGTCTTTAGGTGAGGTGACAAAGTCTGAACCATACAAGAGAGGTGGAATTATAGATTTGCCCTTATTATTTATATTATTAAAGATTCTCCAGAAGTCACGAGAGCCTAATTTTTGAGATGTGATACGAGATTTCATGACCTGAGAATAGTGGGTTTTGGCGTTAGACAAAACCCTTTCACAATTATTTCTAGCAGTAATAAACAGACGTCTGTTTTCTAGAGAATTGTTTTGCTGATAAATATGGAAGTAATGGTTTCGATTGGCAATCGCAGCAGCACAGTGTGAGGAAAACCATGGAGGAGAGTGAGGCTTGACCTGGAATCACCTAGAGGAAATAAAAGATTCTATGCCAGCCTGAATCCACGAAGTTATGTTAGAAGCACATTTGTCGACAGGAAGACGAAAGATTTCTACCCAAGGGCCATCGCGAAGAAAATCAAGAAAAGAATCCCAGTCAGCTTTACTGTAGTTGTAAGAGGTTCGATAATAGGGGGATTCAGGTGATGAAGAAGAATGAGATATTAGTTTTAGAGAGATCAAACTGTGATCAGAAGAACCTAAGGGTGAATGTGGAGAAACTGAGCACAAGACATAAGTTAAGTAAAGAAGGTAAATGATTCGGGTTGTCAGGAAAGCGAGTTGGAAAGTTGATTATTTGAATTAGGGATTGAGAAAAGCAAAAGTTGTGGGTTTTAATGCCTGCAGAGTCACTGACACTAGAGCCGAGGCCAAGCATGTGACTATTTAAGTCTTTACGAATTAAAGAAAGATAACCATCAACTCTAAGATCACAAGATGAGACACCCAAAATCAAATTAGTCTCACAAAGAGAAAGTAGGTCTGGTGAACTTTGCAAGAGATAAGACTCAACAGAAGAAAATTATCTGCGCGTTTTATTCGTTATTCGTAAAATTACAGAAGAACAAGTTTTGAAGAAACTATAGTTTAATTAAAACTCGTTTTTCTGAAATTTTACTAGCTTACAATTTGACAGAGTATGGCATCTGCACGTAATTCAATCAAGCGCTCCTCTTGATATATGGATAAATGTAACGAGAATAATAATGAAAGTGATGAAGAATGCGGAACTTTTGTTACGGAAATCCAGAACTTCGGAAAAGAAGTAGCCCAACTTAGTCAAGAAACTTCTGAAACCAGTGTTAGTGATGCCAATGATAATATTGAAGAAGATCTCAGAAATGATTTAAGTCTTATTTGTGCCACTCAAAAGTTAGAAATAACAAGCATGAGAAGTCTACAAAGCATAAGAGAATTGTTATGGCTATCAGACTCAAAACCAAAATATGTGTTGATAGTTTTAATGCAAACCATAGAAACAATGACCTTACTTACACCCTTTATATTTAGCAACTTATTAATTACACATGTCAATTGATTCAATAAACAATTCAAATTGCTTAAGGTTTACATTTTAACATAAATTTTTTGGCGTAAGATTTTTGAAAAGCAAATTATAAGAAGTGTAGCTATATGGTAAGGAAAAATAATTATTTATCTAGTAGAAAATATATAGGATGTCTGCCGTAGTCTAAACGTGGAGGCAATCTCTCATAAGTATTATACAAAACGCTACAAAGTGCACATTTTTGAATTATTAAAATATGATGGGATTTGTAGTTACAAAACTAATAAAGATTTAAATATATAATATATTTGAACCAACTCCTATGCAAACCATGAGCGAGACTAGGTTTTTTCAAACCGAGAAGTTAGTACTTCTCGTGAGACCGAGAACGAGACGAGAAATTTAACAATTTTTGAAAACAAATTTATTAAAATCCAAGTAAAAATAAAATTTTAAACATTGTTTTCACAAATAGACACAAATGATATTTGTCAAATGTAAACAACTTTTTCAAATATTAATTCAGAGTTTTTTTGCCAAACTTTTCCAAGACAATGTTTTCTCTGATTAAGATCATTTGTTCTACTTTTACTGGGTGTAAGTTGTGTCTGGATAATCAGACGACATTTCCACCTGAGCTAAAAACTCTCTTTAATTTAGTTGAACTTGCTGGAATAGCTAAAATTTGTCTAGCTAATGAAGAGAGTTCTGGCAATGTATTTGAATACAATTTCCACCAATCAAAAATCGGAAAGTCTGTTTTGGCATCAGGGAGATAATTATACTGGCACATTTCGCTCAAAATAGGATTCGGTTCAGATGGGTTTTTTCAGTTCAGCTCAAAATAGGATTCAGTTCAGTTTTGAATTAGGGGACAAATCTGCTGAAAGGACTCCTGCAACAGGTTGGCACTCAACATTATCTTTAACCTGTGAGGCTAACCATTCTTTTGTTGTTTGAAATTTTTTGAAGAGCTTCAAGTGAAGTCCCTTCATAGCAGGATTTAAATAGTTTGCAGCAGCACTCAATAAGTTTCCAGTGTGACAAAGAAGAAATCTTTTCTCAATGCAGCTTTTCAAGTTTTTTGCATACAAGACACCGTATCCATTTTTTCCATCTGTGTCAATAAATTGATCAATTTTGTCATGGATTATATAAAGAGAATCAGCGACAGTGTTAGTTGTTGGAATAGACTCAGCCGACCACGTTTCTGTAGCTTCTTTAAGTGGTGCCAAAATTTCTACTTCTCCCTCGATTGATTTCCACTGTGATGCACTGATGGTCTTTGAAGAAAAAATATCTTCATTTGCACATAAGCTGATAATTGCACTCTTTAGACGTAGGACAGAAGCCATGCAATTCAGTTCACTATTCCATCTGGTGTCAACAAATTGGCGTAACTTTCTTAAATTGATTCCTTGAGCGTCTGATTCTGATTCAAGCAACTCAGCTGCAACTGTTGACTGGTGATTTAAAGAAGCCAAATCTTTGCATGTTTGCAACGCATCATCCATTCCAGCAGTCATTTCAAATAAGTCTCGAACTGCACGTTGAAAATATGACTGTTGCACAAGTATTCGTCAAGACGCTTTGACAATTTGACTGCAAGTTTCATGTTTTTTGCCTGGTCGTACACGCAGTACATTGGCAAATTAGCAGGCAAATTTAGTTCTTCTAAGAAAGAATCCCGCTTTTCTTCAATTAAGATACCTGTGTGTCTGCCTTGGAACTGTTGGACATGGGGTGTCCAGTGATGTCAGTGTCCAATTTTCGTCAATAGCATGAAAAGTCCAAGAGATGTAGCTGTCCTGAGCTCTCGAGTCCAAAGGTCAGAAGTAAATGCAGCACTTTTTAGATTTGGCGTAATCTCCGTTATTATGCTCTTCATTTCAGCTTGTACTTCTCTTGTCCGAATTGAAAGCTTTCTTGAATATGTTGTTCTGTGATTAAGGCTCAGTTTAGGGTTTGCAATGTCAAACAATTTCTTGAAACCTCTTCCTTCGACTGCTGAAAAGGAAGCCAGATCAGTGAAAAGTAATCCAGCGTTGCAGAGTAAAAAACTGTTTTAGAATGGAATTGTCTTTGTCATTTGGACTTTGTTTCAAACATTTCGACCATGGTTCGTTGTTTCTTTTTAGGAGGAGGTAGAAGAGGGTCGTCAGTTTTTTCAGAATACTTAACGTAATCTTGGCTGTGTTTTTTTTTCGAGGTGACGATGAAGTTCGCTTGTGTTTCCATCTTTTGTTTTCAAAACTTTTTGCACGTCTTGCATTCAACATCGTCACTTGTTTTTCGAAAATATCTCCAGATTGTTTTTTTCTTGGTGACAATTTTGATCGTTGAAATGAGGCAAGAATATTTCTTTTCAATATGAACAATATGTGTCAAGTTGAATTCCACTGGTAAACTAATGAAATTAAGTCGAAAGTGCACCATTTTATACAAAAGGTTTTTGTATTTAAATCTAATATATAAATCTTATTAAAAATATTTAACATCTAACTAAAATTTGTTAATTAGATTTAAAAAAAAAATCTAATTAAAAATCAAATTAAAAATTTAATTGGTTTTTGTCAAAAACAAATTAAATTTTTAATTAGATTTATTAAATCACGTCAAAATATTAATTAATTAAAAAAACAAATAATTAAGTATTTTGTAAATTATAATAGTTTTTAATTTGGAAAATCATATAATATTTAAGTCTCGTTCTATTTCTCGCGAGAATTTTCTATTTTATCGTTTCTCACGAGAAGTCCCATTTCTCACGAAAAATGAGAACGAGACGAGATTTCGCTCATGGTTATCCTATGCTATTTTCAATTAAGAAAAGTACTTTAAATCTTTAAAGAATCATATTTTTATTTGCCTGATCATCTTGTAATATACATTTATACACATTGACTTTATAAGTATTTAATCAAAATATTGATATATGCTATATGCGTAATGATATTTGATATATGATGATATTTGATCACTTATAATATATGATGATATTTGATATGACATATGATATCTGATATTTCGAATATATATGGGATGATATTTGCTATATCGAAACTATTCGTAACTGTACAGAAAATATTCACATCACTAAGACTAACAATTTGGAGCTTAATACAAAGAGAAATTTTTTCCTCAACCAACATTATAAGTGTTAAGAAAAAAAATAGAAAGTGTAAAGCAATCAAATGCCCATGCAAAGTACGTCATAAATAAAAGAAAGAAAGACAAACGAGACAAAAAGGTTACCATCATCGGTATATAATGTTATGCAGTTCAATAGAGAAGTTAAATGCCTGTTTTGTAAACATCCTGGAAGGCGCGTCGAATCTAGTAGAAGCAAAGCACAAGTGTGACTATATGAGCCAGCAGTTATTGGTACATCAATTGAATTTAATAGTATTGCATTTTTAGCAAGTAAATCAAACTCCATTAGAAAGATTAAAAAAGCAATTTTTGGAATAAAAGATCAGTGGTCACTGACGAATAATATTTCAATACCAAATGTTATTTTATCAGATGGCATGCATTTGTTATATGAAAATGTAACTTCAACTTTGCTCAGCTCGTTTTTTGACCCTAAGTACCGTATAAACTTTTTTTTTTGATCGCAAATTTAATACTCTCTTTTTTAAAACATGCGTGGAAATAATATTATTACTGCATGATATTTCAAAGTCTCTACCTTTAACTGATTTGAAAATGTGGAAAGTTCATGACTTTAAGAATATGGTTGCTTTCCTTATTTTTATTTTATTTGCTACGAGGTCATTGCATTTATTTTATGTCTCTAATTATGTAATGTCATTTTGCAAACAATATTCATTCACGGAATTTTATCGATAAGTTGGAAACCTGTGTCCAGTCTTTTTAATCACATATGAGTGTTTTATATCCTTCTAATTTTGCGACAATAAATATAAACTTATTTTCATATATTCCTGAGTAAGTTTCGAAGTTTGGGGGCTCTTTTTTATTCTTTGATGTTTAGTTATAAGTCAAAAAGTTATTTAATGAAAACTTTTATGAAAAGTACTTAAAGTCACTTTTCACAAATTTGTTCACAGATTACATTAGTAAAATCAATATCAGCTAACATAAAAAATGCAAATCTTTTTCCATCTCTTTTTACTAAGTTAAAAAATGTAATAAACTTGACTTCTTTGTCATACAATGAAAGTCAGATTTTAGATGCACATAGAGCTATAATCAATAATCAATGCTATCATTCATTACAGTATAACAAGAGACACACTTTAGTTAGCAATGTTGTGCAATATTGTGAAAATAACTATTTTAAGTATGATGAAATTTTGTCAATTTCACATGGTCAAGTAAGTATTGGGAATTTTTAATACTAGTAAATACTGTAATTGATCTTATCAATTTTGTTGAAATAACAATTATCATCTGCAGAAATAACAATTTATTCTTATATTTCTGAGTCTTTTATAAGCGTAAGGGAAACTGACGAGGTTCATTTAACTCCTATTGCATCATTTATCACTAGATGCCTAATATTCATTGTTCCTAATAAGGTTAAGTTATTCTATATTTGAACACGATTATTTGTACTTTTTTTTAAATATACACACGTTTATACTTTTGTTTCATTATTTGTGTTTGTTTGTCATCCTCATAAATGTTTGTTTAATGTTTAATGACAATTTAGACTGGTTGGTTTTTGAAAGGTTATAAAACACATATATCTTGAGGTGTCTGCGACAAGGTCCTTTGTTAAAAATAATTCTTATTGTAACTTTTAACAAAAAAAACAATGAGTGTGAAAATGTATCCGGGTCAAGAAGAGTCAATCAACTTCTTCCTTTTTTGATTCTTCGGGTTAAAAGAGTTCCTATAACCTGTTTACTTTAGCTCTACAGTTTTGATATCAATATCTCTTCATAAGAGATTAAGGCTGAAGGAAGTATGCTCGTTTTTCTACTTGTACGTATTGTTTGTTGCACAAAAGCAATCTAATGCATCTTTACATTGATCTACTCCTTCGTTTAAGGATAATGTGGTAACTTTAACAGTCCGCGACATCAACTATGAAGTCAAGCTTTATGCTAAGGAATCTGAGAAGAACACCGTAATTAAAGATGAAAGTGTTAAGATACTTTTCCGTGACAAATATTATTTATGGGTATTATTTATTTAAGTTTTTTCCAAAAACTTTTGTTTTTATATTTTCAGTTGGAGCAAATTTTTATAAACTTATATTATAAACTACCAAATTTTAGTATTGGTATTTGTTTTTTATAATATTCCTATTAAACGAACAATAATTGTATAAAAAAGAATATTTTTTGATTGTAGCTTGTTACTTCTCAAAGTGTATAAAATCTCCTGACTAATATTCTGATGATTCCAATGAATATCAAGGTTTGGGTTTATTTGCAGACTCCTGTCTGTTGCTTACAATTATCTAGTTTCATTGTCTTAAAGTATTTTTTTAAACTTGTCTATGATTACATTATTAGCTCGTTACTTCATTTTTGTAGTAAGAGTCGAAAAAGAAAATCAACTCTTACAGATTTTGAAATGCAATTTTGTTTAGCCACATGTATGTTAATAATTTCTAGAGTATAATTTATATAATTTTCAACTATGTATCTTTTATTTTTATCTTATCTTATCAAATTTTATTTTTTGTAGAATCAACGCCTGCCAAGAAAAGAAATCTTGATGCTAAAGATGCAATTGTATAAAGTTTATGCTTTTTATCATATATGCATTGATAGACTAAAATCATTTTTCAGTTTTAGAACAACAGAATATAACAGAAAACATTTTTTGATAGTTTTACAGAATATTGTTAATAATTAATTGTGTTAATTTATTTAAATTAAAAAATACACAAGATATACACAAAGCTGCTACTTATGCACTAATTGATTTATACTTATTGAAAACATACTATATTTCACTAGACTTAGTAAAAAAAAAATTCATAGTTTAATTCTAAGTTTGTTTACACAGAGTAAGTATGTTGAAATATAATAAGTTGACTAGTTATTCTAGATATAAGACATTTTCCATGTTGAAGTTTTAAATACAAGTTTCCATCTGCTAATTTTGTAATGGTAGATAAATCTGTTTAATAATGGATGGTATATTGTTTTCAAAAATGCTGTTCTACTTTAAGCTTTATCATTTTGTTTTTAATTCAACAAAGCTCTAACATACTGGTGTTCGACTTTAATGACTTCACTGCTTACGCCAAAAACGGGTTAATTTTTATATATCTATTTTATTACTTGTGGCTTGTGCTAGTACATCATTTAACTTCTCACCTATCACATACAGAGGATGCGTTAGTAGACATATCGTGCTTAGATAGTATAATGATCAGGTAACTTTTTGTTATTTTAGTGGAAACCCCCAAATTAACTAGTCAATCAAATCAACACAATGGTATGTTTTTAAATACTATAAAATTAATTAGTAAATTTTAAATACATTTACAAGTAAAACGTTTGGAATACCTTTAACCGGGTGCGAAATTTCAAAACAACTATACAAATAAATTTATTTATAAAGGATTTCCTGTGTGTAAATGGACAAATACACCTGGTTTGAATATATTATTACATAATTTAACTTGCACATTATTTTGATATTTCATAGTGCTATTAGGTTATATGCATCTTTTAAATAACAATGTGCAAGCCTAATTTTTGTATATTTTGTAATGTGCTTTTAACAAGCAATACCTTACAATAGAATAAGATATCATGAAAAACAATATATGCTTTTTTTTTTTTACAGAACAAAATACTGTGCCTTTATCAGCTTCATCACCTTCAGATGTTAGTACGTTATTAGCCTTAACAATTAGCATTGTTGTTATGCTTAGAAATAACAATCATGCCAAGAGCTTTTTTTATCGCCTCAATTGCAATTCATGTAATTCAGTCCGGCAATGGCAACAGTTCAATTGAAGAAGTGATTAAATTGTTTCAGATATCTAAAATCTTCTTTATTATTTATATTGTAGTGCTGGTAGACCAATTGGTGTTGTTTTTGAAGTTCCAATTTATAATATTAAAACATACAAAAGCGTATAGGAAACAATGTGAGGATTTAAAAAAAATATGTAAACATAACAATGTATATAACCAATTGTTATTTTTCCACTGAACTCTTGAGTTCACAAAGCATAAGAGAATTGTTATGGCTATCAGACTCAAAAACACAACATATGTTGATAGTTTTAATGCACACCATAGAAACAATGACCTTACTTACACCCTTTATATTTAGCAACTTATTATTAACACATGTCAATTGATTCCATAAACAATTCAAATTGCTTGAGGTTTACATTTAATATATATTTTTTCGTGTGGGGTAAAACCACCTATACCTGGCCAGCACCAAATCCTGGCCACTTTTCAATGAACTTTATTGTCTTAAATATTGAGTTGGTGGCTTTCCAAATTTTTGAAAATGAAAATTTAATCCAATTTTTAAGTTTGGAACCTCAGTCCTTTACATAAGATCAACGCTACGTTATTTTATTTGAGATTTAAAATTATACTAACTTTGTTTATATTGTGGAAAATATTCCGAACGTGAAAACAAAAATGCGAAAAAACGTCTCGCTGATTTATCTTGTTTAATAACAATAATAAAATTTAACTCACTTGCAATGGTTTATTCTAGTAATAAAAACATTTTACTTTGATTTGAAATAAAAATTACTTTGTTTGGTTGTGTTTAAGTTGTCACTTTTTTAGTTTTTGTTACCCATAAATAATGACCTAATCATGGCCACATGTCAACCTATTCTTGGCCATGAATAAGGTCTTAATTGTAATATAAATTTTGTTATAAAAAAACAAAGTTAGTTAAAATAAAATGTTTTAATTATAAAGTTGAGTCAAATTTTTATTATCTACATTATTTATTCTATTTTATTATTTTCATGCTAAAATTATATATATATATATATATATATATATATATATATATATATATATATATATATATATATATATATATATATATATATATATATATATATATATATATATATATATATATATATATGTATATATATATATATGTATATATATATATTATATACATATATCATATGTTATATGTATATATACATATATTATATGTATATGTATATACATATATGTATATATATTATATGTATATGTATATATATATATTTATATGTATATATATATATATATATATATATATATATATATATATATATATATATATATATATATATATATATATTGATGTTTATTATTGTATCAAGTTGAGATACAAATTCTCTTGTTTGTTTGAGAGTGATCAATATAATGTAAAAGTAATTTTTACAAAATAGATCAATATATATATATAAAGTTTAACTAAATAAAAAAATATAACTTTATGATGGTATATATAAAGTTTAACTAAATAAAAAAATACTACTTTATGATGGTATATATAAAGTTTAACTAAATAAAAAAATACAACTTTATGATGGTCTAAATAAAAAAATACAACTTTATGATGGTCTAAATAAAAAAATACAACTTTATGATGGTCTAAATAAAAAAATACAACTTTATGATGGTCAAAATGGACAAAAAGCCAAATGGATGAAGCAGTGGCTGCAGTCAAAGAAAAAAGAATGACTAAACGTACTGCATCTAAAACTTACAAGGTTCCTCGTTGCACTTTGCAAAATCGTCTTAATGGAAAAACTGAAATGGGTGCACGTCCAGGTTGTTCTACAAAACTTGGAAGTGAAGATGAGCTTAAGCTTGTTGAATATGCATCTAAAAGAGCATCTATGGGTATTGGTTTTGGAAGGCATCAGTTTATGAAATATGCTGGGGATATAGCAAGAAAGCGGGGTATTCCATTCAAGAATGGTCTGCCATCTAAAAAATGGTGGTCTCTACTTAAAAAAAGGCATTCAACTCTTCGACTAAGAGTTCCTGAGGGTACAGCTGCTATTCGCCATCAGTGTATGGACAAGGAAAAGGTTTCTATTTATTTTAACGCGCTGAAGCAAGTTATGGATGAGATGGGTCTTTATTGCAAACCCCATTGTGTGTGGAATATGGATAAAACTGGTTTGCAATCGCAGCATACACCAGACAAGGTTGTTACTAAGTCATGTTCAAGATCTATACAAAATCGGACAAGTGGAAATTGTGAAACAATAACAATAATTGCCACAATTAGTGCCGCAGGCACTCACATTATTGTGAAAGGTAAAACCAGAAGAGCTTTAAATGGCTTTGAAGTTCTTTCAGCTCCTGAAAGAAGTACTTGGAGTGTTTCTGATTCTGGGTGGACTAAACAAGGTATTGCATTACTTTGGTTTTCGGAATCTTTTTTAACAAATATAGGACCTGAGCGACCTCAAATAATAATTTTGGATGGTCATAGTTCTCATAATTTCATAGAATTGATTGAATCAGCTATCAAGAATAACATCATTATAGCTGAACTTCCAGCACACAAATCACATTGGCTTCAACCTTGTGATCGGAGTGTATTTGGACCACTCAAACAGCACTATAATGTTGCTTGCCAAGATATGATGAATATGTATCCAGGTGTTTTAGTGTCACATAGGAATTTTTGTGCTTTGTTTAGAATAGCATGGGTAAAAGCCTTATCGGAAAAGAACATTAAATCAGGGTTTAATGCCTGTGGTATATTTCCATTCAATCCCAATAAAATTCCACCAGAGGCTTATCTGCCAAACAACCTTTATGAACCATCACAATTAACTGAGGCTAAATATGAAAAAAGTATAAGATTTGACGAAGATAAGAAGCATATTAATAACCCATTTTTGGAAAAGTCTGAAAAAACTTCTGAAATTATATTTCAACCACATCAAACAAACTTTGCAGTAAGTAATGTACAAATAGATTTTGCTATTGAATCAAATTGTGTAGAGAAAAAAGTGAATAGTTCTAGTCTTGTTTTACCAACTTATTCCATTGATGATCTGGAATCTGTTTTAACAGACCAACAACGCCAATGTTTTGCTTTTTGTTTTGATAAAGGATTTGACATTAAGAGTGATGAAACTTTTATGAGTTGGAAAAGTTTGAAAATGTTATCTCCTGATGTATTAACTGCTCTTCCGAAAAATACAATAGCACTTGACCATGTTTGAACACCGCTTGTTAATAATAAGTCTAATGATACAACATATACTCTTCTCACCAATGCATCTACATCTTATGGTTTAAATAATCTGTTAAACACTGAGGACGATGACAATGATATATTACCATACCCAAAAAAGATTTTGCCAACTACTAAAAAATTTTCAAAAAATGGCCTGCAACCAACATATTTCATATTGACATCTAAGGAAGCCTGCGATGCTAAGATTCTGGAGATAGAAACTAAAAGAGAAAAAAATAAAGAAAAAGAGAATCGGTCCAGAAAGAGATTTGAAGCACTTCAACAAAAGTTGAAGGAAAAAGAAGAGTGTAAATTATTGAAATCTCAGATTGCTGAGAAAAAACTGATTGCAAAGACTAAAGTTCCATTATCTGACAAAGCAAATAATATGAATAATAAAACAAAACCAAATAAAAAAAATTTAATCCAATCTAAACAAAAAAAAAAATACAGACGATACAAGCAACTCTTGCAAACAATGTTGAAAAATGTTAATGTAACTTAATGATCCAAAAACGATGGACGAATCGGTATCCTGATAAAAGTGTTGTAATTGTTTGCTTTATTTTTTAAATATATATTTAATTATTTTGCTGTTAAAAATTTTTATTGAAATTTTAATTTTTTTATTTTGAAAAAAAACAGCAATTCAATGTTGAGTTATTTGCAAAGTATCACTATATGATGTTTATGTATTTTGTTGCCTAATTTAATATACTTCTTTTACTAAACCTCATAAGGACCATTTTGAATTGGTATATTTTTGAGATTGTTGTTGAAATTGTAAAATACATTTTAAAACTGAAAATCTTATCAAACGCTGGCTTTTTTCTTAAACTGCTACTTTATGACATGACAAAAAACATTAGTATTAATTACATAAGTATAGCAAGTTTATGTTTTTATTCATTTAAGACATTTGCTAAGTTTTGCAAAGCGATTTAAAATTTATTTTTGTTTAGCTGTTAAAAAAAGGATTTTTTTATTATTTTCGCATTTTGCTTTTATTCTATATTTCCTGAATATACACAAGTAAAAATTTGTGCAGAACTTATTTTTTAAACTCGAGACAATAAATTTGTTGTGTTTTTAAAATCATTGTCACTACTTTTACTTCGTAATAATTCGTACTTAATGGCCAGGAATAAGTTCGCAATGGCCATGTTTCGGATCTCCGGCCAGGATTTGGTGTTTTTTAAGCCTTATTGTATTTGTGCTGAAACTTGTTAATTTATTGACAAAAATTACCAAACTTGTCATAAATTGTATCTCAAGAAGTTTATTAAGAGTTTAGAAATATTTTTTCATGATCCTATGCCGTTCGCGGTAATATATAACGAAGTTTAAAATTAAGTGGCCAGGAATAGGTGGTTTTACCCTAAGATTTGTTCAATGCAAATTATAAGAGGTGTAGAAAATTAAGGATTTTACGGACTATAAGCTGGATACTTTTACTGGTCCTTTTATAAACCAAAGGATTTTAAGAGGTGGTGAAATTGGTGCTTACATTAGAAATGGAATTACTTTAACAAAAATATGGTAGAATCTATGGGAATTGAGTAACAAGGAAATAACAAGCGGAAAATTGTAAGCATTTATAAGACTTCAGGTGGTAATGAGAAAGAGAAACTGAAATTAATTGAAAAAATTATATGAAAACAATAGAGCCAACACAAATTTTGTAGTGATTGAAACACCGACTTTCTTAAATCAATAATATCTCTAGATTACGTTTTTATCTCAAAAGAGTACAACCTCATTAATTTAATTTATGGCCCGACTAGATTAGCGTCTAGTACATGTTTTGATCATGTTTTAGTTAGTAGAAGTCAATGCAATGTTACAGCTGAAAATCATGATTACGGTAACCGATCATCAAGTCGTTTTATTCGCAATATACGACTACTTTGATAGAAAAATAATACCGCGAAATATTAGGAAACTAAACCGAGAATCTTTTCACACAACAATAACAAAAATGGGCAATTACTTCACAAATGATAGCCTTGACCTACGTTACAAAAAATTTATTAACAAAATTCAGAAAATTAGACATTTCAGCGCCAAATAAAGAGGCTGTGATTAACCGACAATTTTTACCGAAAAGCCAATGGATGACCAAAGAATTGCTCAATTTAAGAAAGCTTATAATGAATTTAGGCTCAAAGGTTAGTAGAGTAAGAGATAATTTAAAGCTTCTTTTTGTTAAAAAAATAAGTATATAACAAAACTATCCATAGCCAAAAAAATAACTTTCTTAGGCAACAGTTGATACAATGTAAAGGAGACAGTAAGAAAACTTGAATTGTTCTAAATAATGCCCTTTATAGATCTACTTAAAGTTGAATATTCAATAAAAACTGAAAAAAATTCTTGTTTGATTGATTCGGAACCAGGAAATACCGAACATGTTTATAGATCACTTTACTGATGCTTCGCTTGAACTTTGACCAAATAATTTTTACCTCCTAAATTATTCAGTATCTAATGAATCAATAACAAAAATTGTTAAGAGCCTTGCTCAAATAAAAGTAATTATGGTTTTGATCTAATAAGTGAGGAGTTAATTAAACATTGCTTATCATGTTGCACTCATTATTTGACAAAAATGAATAATGATTTTATTAATACTGGATGTTTCCTACAAGAATTAAAACTAGCTATGATAAAACCTGTTTATTAAAAAGGAAATATAACCGTCATGGAGAATTACAAGCCATTAAGTATATTGCCAGCATTATCAAAAATATTTGAAAATGATGTTATATATCAAATTCAGAAAAATCTTGATGGTAATGAAATTATTCCGATTAGTCAATTCGGCTTTAAAAAGGGAGGCAATGTAGTTCATACTAATTTAAAAATTCTTTGCATGATAACGGACTATAGAAACCAAAAAAAAATTGTTGCAGTCATTATACTTGATGTAAAGAAAGCGCTTACTGGCTGTGACAATAGCGTTATTAACAACAAGCTCAAAAACATTGGTGCCGTTGAAAAAACTTTAAAATGGATCTCTTCATATTTAATAAACAGAAGGCAGTCAAGTGTTATTGGAAGTTTTACATCAAAAGAGTAGTAAAGTTGGGTGTTGGTTAAGGAATATGAATGGATTCATTACTTTTTGAAATTTATATTTATGACCTAATAGGTGCAACAGGATTAGACATTATCTTTTTTTGCTGATGATACAATAATGATTGCAAAGGCTGACTTTATTGAACAGTTACAGGAAATATTTTGTAGGGAATTAAAAAAAAAATTAGTAGTTGAATTTTAGCAAATGGACTATCAATTTATTCTAAAAAAACAAAAACAACGATATATGGTAGCGCCAAAAAAATAAAGAATCAATATTACAAGGGTCTAAGGTTACCCAATGTGGTGAAAATTATAACGAAAAAAGTGTTTGCATTTTTGGTGTTGGGACAACAAAATGAAATGGCATCACCATGTAGTACAAACATTAAAAAAGATAAGTTAAGGCATCTACCTAGTTAGAAAGTTTAATAAACTATTGCCTAGTAAATCTAAAGTTGTTTTATACAAGGCTTTAATTAGAAGCCATTTAACGTAGTGTTGAAATTTGGGGAAACACAAAATTGTGCAACTCAAATGTTTACAAAAGAAAGATCTGCAGATCATTGGTCCTAACAAAGTACACACAAGACCAATCCTAAAAAAATGGAATCTGTTATCGTCAGATCCAAAGTATTAAATTGGAGTAGAGTCCAAGCATGGAAGATATGTGTTGGATTAGCACCAGAGTCATTATTTTAGCACCAGAGTCATTATTTTAGTAATGATTTTAGCTGGGTTAACAATGATAAATCTTTGAGTGTTAACAGAAGAATAGCCCTTCCTTACTTTAAGGGTTGCGTGTTGGCGAATCAAGCGATTTACAAAATTGCAAATGAAGCTAATTGATTGAAAGATATGGGTTTGTTTTAAGCGCAATAAAGTTTAAGAACCTAACAACAAAAAAAAAACAAACAACCTTTATGCTCATAATACGGTTTCGAAATGTAACAATATTAGTTGTGCTGAATGTCGATTGTAAAGTTTAGTTTCATTTTTTAAAGACAATATATCGACTGTAAAAATTAGGGATTAAGGATGACACCTATTAGGGATTATCCACTCTCAGTTTTCAAGTAAAATTTACCTTTTATTGTAAATTTAAATAATACTGAAAAAGTTATTATTAAATGAATATAACCAACTTTTAAAGTATTGAAATATAAAAGGTTAATCACAGCATAGTTTTTATTTCATAAATTGAAGATTATTGACTTGATATATAATAATGTTTTGATATTCTATTTATTAAAGACAATATTGTTATCCACAGAACAAGGCTGCCAAAACATTTGAATGCTTGCAGCAGTAACACATATACCTACTTTAGCCTAGGGCAACAATTGATATCTTCATTCCTTAGGGCATTAGCATGAAAGCATGTGCATCAAGGTTGATTATCAATAGCAATATTATTTATGAATGAGCAGGCACTAACTTACCTTATCTTGAAATCGTTATGTGCCACGCACCCTAAGAATAATGCCTATTTATGCCCTAGCTTCGTAGGTAATATTTTATATTTTTACACTTAATCAATTTCAGTATTGTAGTTGCTGTTGTCTATTTAATTCATCAGTCTTTACATACATTTTTCTGCATTTGTTTTAGTTGCAGCTGTCAATAACCAAACAATCGTGTTGCAGGAGTTTAATAGTATGCAATTTTATGATATCATCGAATACTTGTGACGATCGTGCTAGTAATTTTTATATTACCTTTTTTAATTTTAAATATTACTGTATCGATGAGCTCGTTAAAACCGGGAAAGAGATCAACTGTCTTTTACGATCGATACAACAACTACAGCGGGAGACAGTCAATATACTCAATAATAAAGGCTCAACCAATCAAGCGACCGAGATTGATGTAAGTAGTGCGGTATATGACAAAAATTGTTTGGAAGGAGTAAGTCTTGCGGCCATTTGATGCGCCAAACACCATAATCGGGCATATTCAGGCCTATTCACACTCCTTGTGTCGGCCATTTTTTCAAAATGGTCTCTAAAACCGCTATTTTTCTCAGCAAATTATTTTTTTCCTCCGAAACAGGCCTAATAATATGTCAATTGTAATGTTTTTTGGGCAAATTTAAAAAACACACTTAGAGAACCGTATTTGTCAACGCGTTCGAGTAATCTAAAAATACATATTATTTTTCTCGTTTTTTGCGCTATACCACCGCTTTCCCCTAAATGTATCTTCTAACCATGTGAGCTGTGTGGCAAGTCACGTAGACGCATACTGTTCACATGACAGTCGTCATGTCCGCACTAGTATAAAACATGGGTTGCTGCTCCAGAAGCGAACATATTAAGAACAAACGCTACAATGCATGCAACAGACACAGTAAATAAAAGAAGCGATCGTGTTGTGAAATGCCTCTTTAATGAAGTTTACAACAAAAAAGAAAAATTTATCGCTCGGCCTAAAGTCCAGGGGGACACACAGGTTGGGTAGATGGCTTTATTTGTGCACCACGAAAGACTCAGGACAGAAGACTCAGTAAAACTAAGTCTTCTGTCCTGGTTTCGTAAAGTAAAAAGAGGCTGCCAGTAAAATTTTAGCAGCCAAATTTATCAACTGGATTGCAAAGAACGATTATCCTTTATATGTCAATGATTTTGCGAAGAAATTTTTGACTGACTATTAGAAATTCATCAATTCTAAAGTACACCAAAGGCTTTCATCAGCTGAGAAAAAACACAACAGTTTGATGACCACCGAACTGCACGAAAACTGACATATCCTGCATCGATAGAACATGTTGACAGTAGCCCTCTCAGTGACTCTAATCCTGAATTCGAACTTCTCACAATAATTCTGGATAAATCCAATCTATCATCTGCAATGAAAAGACAAAAATCAGATTTTCAATTGCCACTACCTCAAGGGCTCCTCTGCGCAAGATTATTATTCATTTCCAAAAATAAAGGTTTGAACTAGTCGTCGCACTGTCGATGAACGGGGAAAATACGATCCGCAGTTCAGTGTATTGCGGACCTTAGGGTGAGCAGAAATGATCTTATTGAAATCATTGTGACTACAGCGAACCAATATTAGAACTAGTCCACTGCCAATGACCTAGAAGAATCTGATAATAGCTCGGAGTCGGACAGTGACACCTCTAGACGAAAAAGCGCTCAGTTCTCCCAGCACAAGTTTTCATACTTTTGGGCAAACCGCTATTTCTAAGCTTTTGTTGCCAAGCCATGCGGCTAGTTCTGTCACTTTCTACAACGAGTGCAAAAAATATCTGAATGCTAAGAATGAGCTCGGCGGGTTCTGTGGATTAATTTCAAACCAATTTGGAGAATCGCGAGTATTTCCAAACAGTTCATAAAAAAGAAGAGAGAGTTAATAACGCGGTTTTTAAGCAATGTGTTTGACATAAATTCGTTAGTGCTGGTAGTATATACGAACATTCAAATTGATTGGTTTCAGTTGTGTGCCGAAATCTATGCTGAACTCGGGGAAATCTTGGTATTTCTGAATGAGGGTTGATGACAGTAAAATCTCCACGAATGATGAAAGATCTTGGGATGTGTGCAAACATTATTTAAAACTAAAATTCCTATACTCAGAAACATCAGAGCCGAGAAAAGTTAACCAACCGCTGGTAAAGACCTTCTTAAAGGTAAAGAGTATTAGAAACGCTAAATAGACAGTTATCCGATATGGACTTCTTCGAAAATCCGGTTATCGCTTGCGAAAAGTTGAAACCGGCACCTCTCATCAACCTTGGGTGTGAATCAGAATTCGCAAAATCTGACAACCGAATCAAAGTATGTAATGGCTTCACAACCGTCACTACGTTGTTCAGAAAAAATCTAGTGATGACAAATGGTCTACTCAAAGATTGAAATGGGCGAGGACGTCTGATGAGGTAAAGGAAAGAAAACTAGGAAAGGACTTTATAGCAACCGTTTAGGCCGCTCGAAGACTATCTATTGTGAAAAAGGAAGAACTGGATAAGCAGAAAAATTCAAAAACTTTTAAAGTGCTGGAAGATTGTAACAAGCATGTGACACAGTCTTATATTAAAATACTAAACACATAAGTTTAATGTCAGCTTTTCGGCGAAACATGTTATTTGCGTCTATAAGACGTGTGAATTTGGAAAACGGACAAATCAAAATGCTGAAATTCATCCTTGAGGAATTGAGAATTTCTATAAAAAACGTTCCTGTTAATAATTTTGTCGACAACACTGATTGATTACTAAAAAGTCTATTGACTGCTAAATAAATACCCAATAATTTATTCGGTTGGTGATTAATATATAAAAAACAAACTGAGGTTTATTCATTTTGCCTCTGAATCATTGCAACTCGAGTTACAGATCAATCTCATAACGTTTGGAATATCTTGGAAATGTTAACTGCAGCACTTCATTCGCGTTTATAATAAGCCATTGTTATTACGTCAATTTTACATTGAAATCCTTGACCCGGAAAGCCATGAAGAAGACATATTACAGGGTCTTATCTGGATAAAGATGCAGGGGCCTAAGAAAAATTGTCATTTTAGCCGCCATTTTCAAAAATGACCGCGATCCAACATCAAACGATGTAGTACAGCAAAATGCTTGGTGGATTCGTGTTCAGCATGGGTCTTGGCCTCAGAAAGTGCTCGTTCAGTAAGATAAACTCAAAAAAAGTCCTCACGTACCCTTCCTTAGTAAGTAGATCAAGAGTTATCCCAATCATTAAAATTAAGATAAATTAAAGTCATTCAATTAAATTTTGTAGTCTTCTTTTTTGCAATTTAGGCAAAATATTTTTGTAAGTATTTTTAAATATTTATAGGCTACAATTGAAAATGCTTATGGGCAAAGCAGACGTTTAAACATTTTAAGCAGGTCTAAAGCAAATTCATTTGCGATTGATAACGTCAAATGCAAATTTGGACCAGACTACCGTAAAATCTTGATTATAATACGCACTCGTGTATAATACGCATGCTTGATTTTGCGCGAAATTTCTACGAAAAATTAAAATTCGACTATAATAGACACATCCCGAATTTCAATGATGTAATGTTACGGCTATCTGAAATCGAGGCGAACCATGACAAAATATAAATTTTCAAAATAAAACATTTTAACATTTTTTGTTTTTTATTTGCTACAAAAATGTTTTTTTGCTTAAGAACATGATGTTTTTTATCTTTTTTTATTTATTGTTGTTAATCTTAATAGTATCTTTTTTTCTTTATTTAAAAAAAGAATTTAAAAAATATGGATGTAAGTCTTGGAGTTGCAGAAGAGGAGGTTTATATTGGTTCAACTAAAACTCGTCCTAAACAGCTGGAAAGTGGTGGTAGAGGTCAATACTGCTGTGTACCAATGTGTAAAAATGCTAGGTATGACAAACATAAAAATAAGACAAACATAGGTTTATTTACTTTTCCTAAAAACAACCCTCATTTGTTAAAAAAGTGGATTAGTGTATTTAATAACATTCGACGACAAGGAGGAGTAGACAATTTTAATGTTGAAAAGAAGTATACCTTAGTATGTGAATTTCATTTTAACATAAGTGATATAATCTTAAAACCTTGTTCAGGCAGAAAAACACTTCATCAAGATGCTATCCCGTCTATTTTTGTATTTAAAGAAAACATTATTAAAAAAGAAAGAAAAACTTTAAAAAAACGACTTAGTTGCAATATATCAACAGAAGCTTTAGAAAGTGAAACTTGCAATGGTATAGAAAATGATATAAATTTTCATATCGATTGGCCCAAAGAAGTTGTTGTTTGTGAAAATTGTCAAACTCTAAAAGAGCAATGATATATTTTTTTTAGTGGACCCAGGTGAAAACTGTAAATTTTTAAAATTTTATGATTCTCAGTCAAGTGTTGAAAAAAAAACAAAAAACAATAACAACATAGAATCAATGCAAAAAAAGGTCCGAAACCAAAATTAAGTGCACTTGATCAGTTTTTTATGATTCTTGTTTATTTTAAAAATGGATTTGCACTTTCTCATATTGGATGGTTGTTTAAGTTACCAAAAACAACAATATCAAGACATGTAATATCCTGGATTAATTATTTGTACTTTACACTTGGTAGGATACCTATTTGGCCTTCTAGAGAACAAATTGATTTGACAATGCCTGAATGTTTTTAAAGATCTTACCCAAAAACAAGATGCATCATTGATTGCACTGAGTTGTTTTGTCAAATACCATCATCTTTAAATATTCAGAGTTCTATGTATTCAAGTTACAAAAGTCATGTTACTTACAAGGGATTATTAGGAATATCTCCTTCTGGTGCTATAATATTTGTAAGTCAGTTGTATCCAGGATCAGTATCAGATAAGGAAATAGTAAGAAGAAGCGGATTTTTAAATAAAAATTTATGGGATAAAGATGATTCTGTAATTGCAGATAGAGGGTTTACAATTGAAGAGGAATTAACAAATATAAATGTAAGTCTAAACATCCCTTCATTTTTAGAAGGTCGAAACCAATTTACATTAGCTGAGGTTAAAGAAAGCCAAACTATTGCATCTGTACGAATACATATAGAGCGTGCTATTCAAAGAATAAAGCGATATAAAATAATTCGTAATGAAATATCTTTATCTTTGCATGGTTCAGTAAATCAAATTTGGTCTATTATTTGTCTCCTTGCAAACTTTCAATCACCATTAATAAAAGATACAGAAAAAACATAATATTTTTTTAAACTAAAAGAATTTATTTTTCTAATGTAATAAAAAAACTGCTTTTAAATAATAATTTTTTATTCGCCATATAATTTATTGTTCAATTTCATTAGTCTCAAGTTCAATGATAGCAGGTAAAAGATATTTGATATAAAATAAGTTTAGTTTATTTACAACACCTTTAAAGTACGTTATATCAAAAGGAATTCGAATAATAATGCATCCTTTGAATGTATAAACAATGAAATCACAAAATGTTACTTGTGATATGCCAAGAGCCATTTGTATTTGAGTGTAATATCCATTTTCGTGTTTTTTTCGCAAGACTGATTTGTCATTTTTTATTTTCACATAAAAAGATTCGTCGAGTACTAATTCTTTGGGTGTATAGTTTCTCTTTGACCATGGACATTTTATTTCTATTAATCCAAATTCATTATTCAACTCTCCATTAATTAACATACCATCAGGTGACGCTGCAAGCCATGGTAATTTAGGTTGTATAACAATCCCTGTTTCTCTGCATTTTATAGAATGATTAAGTTTGTGTTTCATAATGTCTTTATAAATATCTCTAGCAATAGGTTCAAACTCTTTACCATGTTGTACAGCTTTTTCAAAAAGTTTAGAATCAGATAACTTATATTTTTGTGTAAAGACAGGTATTAGACTGTCAAAGTTTTTGGCTTTAATATATACTTTATGAGCATTGCTAGAAGTAATTTTGTTTTGTCGTATTGCAAGCCATTTATCTGACAAATTTTATAAAATTGTTTTTTTTTCAATATCTTTTGCCTCTATATATGTAACTTTTATTCTTTCTAAATAGTTTTTCTTTTCAAAAGAAAATGTACAACTTGGAATGATGTCATTATAGTCATCATTTACTTCTTTTAAGGGTAAATACTCAAATTCAATTTCTGGTTCTTGAATAGCAGATTCATCTTATGCTAATTTTTGTATATTTGATATTATTTCAAAATGTGGTTCCACAACTTGCAAATGCATACTAAGAGGTGAGCCTGTTGGAAATTGACCGAACCTTGTATTTATGTATTTGTAAGTGTGAATGGGTGGCACAACATGGGCAAAACCAATTTTGTAGTCGACATCAATAAGTTTTTTTTGCAACTCTAACACTTTTAAGTTCATGTGAGGTTCATTAAAAAAAAGTCTAGGATCATACAATGTAGAGTATACACCGCGCTTATTATTTTCTCTCTTAATAGTTGAACTCATTATAGGAGCTTTACTTATATTTTTTTCACCAGGTATGCCCCATTGTCGTTGTTTACTTGTACAAGAAATTTCAGTTGGGACTTTTTTAAGAAATTTCATAGAGTAATCAGCTAATTCTAACAACAAAGCCATTACATGGTTACAATATCCACTCAATCCTGCTGGACAAGAACAGTAAGCATACACAACATGGGACGAAATTTTTGATAGGTGTACAATAACTTCTCTTTTTACTTTTTTCATACTCGCTTTACACAATCCTTTAACTTGAAATACATTTTTTGCAGAATATGTAAATATTGTGTCTGATGAAACATAACGCTCCTCTTGGAATTTTCTACCTCTCAAAAGTGTTTTTTTAATTGATAATCCTTTTGATTTTCCACTTAAATTACGATAATTTTGAATTTCCTTTAAGGTAAATAAGGGCATTTCTTTCAAGCTTTTACCCCATTTGTTATGTAACAGATACTTTTGATTTATCTTTGTAACTTTATATGGTATAAAAACATTACTTTCTTCTAAATAATCACTTTCAGATAAGTCTTCTGACAAAACAAGAGGAATAGCTTCTTCAGTATTTAAAATATCAATTAAAGTAACAGGTGACATCTTTTTTAAATTTTGATTTTTTTAACATCTTAAATTTTTGTCATGGTTCGCCGCGATTCCAGGTAGCCGTATCATTACATCATTGGAATTCGGGATCTGTCTATACGCACCTATTATTTATCAATATTTTATTTAAAAATCGTTAAAATAATTTTAATCCAATAAATTTCTTGAAATTCCAAGTAATTATTTGAAATCAGAAAAATTACTCAGCAAACCACAACTTAACGCAGAATTAAATATTCATTGTAAAAATGAGCCTTTTTCTAAAAAAAAAATATTTTTTTTGAATATTGCGTATAATTTACAGTTAAAGTAAATTTAATGCATATTATTTTTTAAAAAAATAAATTACCAAAACATTTTCAAAATGCAGCCTCACAAGGGCGTGTTTTTTTTTATGTATCAAATATTATTTTACGTGATACTGTCCCCATTTTATAATTTAAGCTAGTGCTTTTGTGAAAAAATATTAAAAATTATTGCTTTTTTATCCCAGCTTTTAAGTTTACGTAAATATTTTCCCTTAAAAAGAATGAGAAAAATGTTTTTGATGCACAACTCTGTCATATTCTCGCCATAATAATTGTAAATATCTTCGTTAAAATTTTTATATTGCGCTTTTTTCTCATATAAGAAGTTTCATAAAAAAAATTTTGGATGACTGAATAACTATTTGGATTTTAAAATTTCTTGGGGAAATTTTAAAAATATCTTTTGGGAATTTTAAAAATTCTTTGGGAAACAAAATATTCTTTTGGAAATCGGAAAAATTCCTAGGTTATAAAATCCGTGACTATTTAAAATTTGCGCAATTATTTATTAACATTATAAATTTTTTACAAACAAAAAAAAAAACCATTAGAAAAAAAACTTAAATGTTTAATTTAGTGACTCGCATTGTCCGCTATATTGGATCCTGAAGTACCGTCGACATCTGTGTCCATTTTCTGTTCCGTTTTTACAAAATGCTTTTTTGGCACGTCAGTGCTTCAAGCATTGTTTGATAGATCAGCCACTTTCAGTAACATTGTTTGTTTCATTTTACCAACAAGAAGGATCTCTAAGCATCAGTAAATTTTTATTTTTGTGTATCCGTAGCCATTTTGGTGTTTTTTCCCTTTGAGATAAGGTAAGTTATGTTTTTTTAAATAAAATTTATCTATTGACCGTACATATCTAATTTTTAACCATAAACCTAGCAAACTCGTTTTTCTATGTTAGTTTAAAATTGTATTACAATTAGTTTAGTCAACAATATAAAATTTTTTAAGCACAAATCTACATGTTGCCATTGTCGGCCGACTACCAATTATCGATAATGAGATCATTTAAAAAAAAAAAGTAAAACTAAGGAGCCATGACACTAGTCTAGACTCTAGATTACTCTAGAACTAGATCTATTTCTATCTGTTAAAATGTGCACTTATTATAATTGTAAGTTATTAGATCTAGAATGTAGATTATTCTAGATCTAGATTGGAAAATTAGATTTAGTGACTTAGACTTTATTTCTTTATAAGTTTATTCAGTGAACTTAAGTGACTAGTTTAGTCAGTAGTGACATAAGTCACTACTGACTAAACTAGTCACTTAAACTAGTCACTTCTGAGACAGTAGTCTCAGAACTTTTAATTGTTGATTGATCTATTCCAGACTCTAGAATCTGTGACTATATATATTATTATTATATTATGGATCTAATTCTTTTTTTTTCTTCTGTTTTTAGGTCCACAAATTCAACATGAGAAAAACAACCCAGGATTTATGGAGTTTCATTGGAGAAAATTTTTTCCTAATGAACATACCTATTAAGAATGGGTGTAATTTATATCTAAAATATCAAAGTAAAAAAACTCTTGCAGAGTCTACAAAGATTTTAACTGAATATTTGCCAAAGACTGATGTTGTTAAGCTAAAGACTGCAATTAAAAGAACAGAAGATGGTTTTTTAAACTTCAAAGAAGTTCCTGATCGATACTGGTTTGAAATAGTTAATTATTGTGATATGCCTTTTAGGTATCAACCAAAGGAGGATGAGTCTACTAAAGCAATGACCAGTATAGATCTTAATACAGCCTTTATGGCAGACACTACTGATACAAGAATAGTTGACACAACCTTAGATCTCAACACAGCTTTTGCTGATGCAAATGAAACTCAACATGCTGCGGCAGATGGCATATCATGTACAACAGGCTTCAGCAACCGAAAAGGTTGACCGTCATGTTTTGCAAAAACACAATCTCTTTGGCACTCTAGAGAAACTGTTTAATTTCTGAGAGATTAACTAAAAATATATAAAAATCTAAAATTTACAAATCGTAATTTGACTCAGAAGGAAAACAAAAAATCTGCTTCATTGACAATGTCTAAACAAAAGTATCTTCACGCTAAAGACAACCAGATAGTTTTGAAATCTCTGGATCATAAAGAGTACATTAATTCAATAAGGAAGCTGAAAATATCAAACAGTAAGCTAAGATCTCAGTTAAATAACTTATTAGAAAAAAACAGATCTGAAGCAAAAGAAAGAGATAAACACATTAAAAGCATTAAACTTGAGTTCAAAATGGAGTTGGTGAAAGTAAAAAAGGAATGTTGTCAACTCGCAGAACAAAACCATTATCTCTTAAGTTTGATCTTTGAGCCACAAGACAAAAGTGTGGTTGAAACCATGGAAGGACGAGCATATGGTCCAGCATTAAGGAAATGTGTCTACAGGTCCTTAGTTAGCCAAGTACTTATCACAAATATAAGTGATGTTCTAACCCATGTATGTCAGATTTTGACTGGGACAGAACTGTCTTCAGTTCCGCACAAATCAAATGTTGCCAGAATAGCTTTTGAGCTAGGAGTGATATCGCTTATTCAGACAGGAGAGGCTTTACATACTTGTGACGTTGCGATTTTGGCATTTGATGCCACTACAGTGGTGGACAAACATCTAAACGAATTCCATGTAAGTGTTTACCCACAAAAGCAGTCACTTACCATTTCTACCATGAGACTACCAGGGGGTAAAGCATTTGATTATGCCACACACATATTAACAGCATTAAAAGAAGTAGCTGACACTTATGCTGATTTTACACAGATGTCTAGAGTAACAGTTAAAGAAATCTTTTTGTCCAAAATTAAAAGTTATCTTTCAGATAGGGCACCTGTGAATCATTGCGTTATTGAATTACTAAAACAGGATATTAATGTTAAACTTCTAGAACTTCATTGCAATAAGCATCCATTGGACAGAATAGCTACAGCGTCTAAAAAAGCTCTCATTGATGTAGACAAAGAGTTGAAAATTAAAACTGCCAGTGGAAAAGAAGGATCTGTAGTGTCTTTTCTGTACATCCTTTCAAAACTTAGGTAACTATATCTAATTTATATATTCTTTGTTTTGCTAACCTTTTTAAATAACAAATATGATGTATGGTACTATAAAAAAATATAACACATAATATATATTATATATATATATATATATATATATATATATATATATATATATATATATATATATATATATATATACAGTGGTCGAAATTTACTTAGCCGCCACAATTTTTATTCGAAATTTTAATTTTTAAGGAAAATTTATTAGGTAAAAAAGAAAATATGATTTTTATTGTATAGCTTAGTTATTAAGTATTTTATTAGTAAAGTATTTATATTAAAAATATATCACATTAAAAATAGAAAAAAAAATAAAAAAATTAGGAATGCACTTTTTGTATGCGAATTTTCGTTAGACGCACTTTTAAAAATTAAATAATAGAAAGCAAAAAAATATTTTTTTTAAATTTTAATATTTGGTGAGTCCTCCGTGGTTCTTAATCACTTCAAAAATTCTATTTAGCATTGAATTAATGAGAGATTGGAGTGTCATTGGTTGAATTTCTTGCCAACACCTATTGACTTCACCTCGAAGCTCTTGAATGCTGCTAAATTGTCGTCCATTTTCATAAACCTTTCGAGATAAGATTCCCCAAAGGTTCTCAATTGGATTGAGATCTGGACTATATGCAGGCCATCTCATCACTTCGATGTTTTTGGATTCAAACCATGCCATAGTTTCTCTTGATTTATGAATGGGTGCATTGTCTTGTTGGAAAATGACTTGATCTTCCAAGTTATTTTCCAAAAAATTGATTAAGACATCTAATAAATCTGTATAATTAATGGATTTCATTTTTGTTGATATAAAACATACCGATGTCTTTCCACTGATAGAAAATGCTGCCCTTGTCATTAATGATCCACCACCAAAATTGCGTGACAAACGAGGTGCATTGTTTTTTCGCAAATCATGCCAGTAATAGCTAAAACCATCTGGTCCATCAAGATTAGACTTCTTTTCGTCAGAAAATACGACATATTTCCACTTTTCTCCAAAATCCATATATTTTCTGGCGAATTCAAGTCGTGCTTTTTTGTGTATTTGGTTTAAACATGGTTTTTTTAGTGGTTTTCGCCATTTTATATTATCAGATCTTGACAATATTTGTTGAACACGTCTAGGAGTGATTGTCAAACTTAATTCTGATATGATTTGACTCGCATTTAACTTTTGTTTTGTTGCTAATTGTCGAATTTGTTCCACGTTCCTTTTAGTTATCTTGTAGTTTCTTGTAACCCTACTTGTACTATCTTGTAGCCATATACTGACCCAAGTTTCAAAAAGTTTCTAATCACCTTTTCAGATTGTCCAATTTTTCGTCCAATTTCTCTATTAGAAAACCCGGAATCCTTATATGCTTTAATTAAACCTTTTTCATGGTCATTTAAAAATTTTCCATGTGCCATTTCACTAAAAATATGAAACATTAAATTTTAAATTTATGAAAAATATTTTTATAAGTCAATTATGAAATTACTTACAATATTAATTGATTTTTCAACACCAAAACTAAAAATTATATCTCAAATTTAATAAAACAGAACTGCGTCTATACAAATTTCGCACTCAAATAAATCAAATAACTAAATTTTTTGATATAAAGAAATTATAAAAACAATGATATCAATTATCTTTTAATTATCAATTAACAAACAATGGTATAAATATATCACATACAGAAATTTCTTAATAAAACGTTTAATTAAGTCTCTATAATGAAAAATCTGATAAAAATTGTGTGCGGCTAAGAAAATTTCGTTCACTGTATATATATATATATATATATATATATATATATATATATATATATATATTTATTTCTAAAAGTAAAACAAATTGAAAACTATTTTTAGATATAGCTTCAAAGGTAAACCAGCAACATTCAAATCTTTTTTGAGAGAACATGGAGTTGCTCCGGGAACCTTTCTGCGCTATGTTGGAAACAAGGTACATGTAATTTTTCACATGACTGGAGTTGCTATATTCCATCTACAGCTGCTTAAGTCATTTCTTCAGAAGTAAGAGTTTCATTTTTACAAATTATTGATAGAGCTTCAAAAATATAATTGAAAATCAGATTAACATTTTGAAATATTTACTTTCAACACAACAAAAATGTTGTGAGTAAAGCTCTTTTTGGAGACATCGATATAGATGGCATCATCTTTCAGCTGCAAGCTCTAGGATTGATTGGAAAAGTAATTACAGGCCCGTAATTGAAACTAGTTTATGGCCATGTATTCCAGAAATCTAATCTTGAACTGGTATTTTTTATTCTGTTTTATAATAATAGTAGTTAAAACTTATTGTTAATAAAGTTGATCACATTTAATTGTTGTCTTTCTATCTTTTTTGCTTAATATTATTTTAGCTTAACAATATTGTGTACCCTTTTTCATTTATTTTTACATTTCATTAAATTTAGGTACCCATGTTCCAGATTTGTCATCAAAGAATCACCCAGATGAAACAAAGTTCCATTTGTTATCAACAGATCTAGACATTTTTGGGCAAAAATTAGTGTTTGACGAGGTGCACAAATCATTGCTGAAAACAACTGATATAACGCTCCTCAACAAAATAACATCAACTCTTCTGAGTTCTATTGAGTGTGTTAGTTATAGACAATTGCACAATTATATATCTGGACCTCTATCTAACCCTACTGAGAAAATATTGAAAGACACACTATCAGCACCTGCCAACAATATGCATGCAGAACGTGCTCTAAGCATGACAGACTGTCTTCTTAGAAAAGCCCCCAATGCCACTATTGGATATCTTTATTCAAAAGTGAAAGCAAAACTGAATCACACTCTTCAGTGGATTGAATCCATACCAGAAGATATTCAAAGAAACCTAATACAATTTTCTATCACTAGAGGATTACAGATCCGAAAAGCAGGAGTGCTTGAAAGTAAAGGGATAGACGATAACATTAAAACAAGACGGATTGAAGCATCTCAAAAGGCTAACAAGGCATCCAGGCAGAAACTGGAACGAGACATTAAAAACGTCTTGCTAAATAATGCCTCTGTTGGTAATGAAATGTTTATAAAAGTTGCCCCAAACCTATCTTTAAAAAATGTTAAGCAATCAAAGTATGACTAATCATTTGTTTAATCATAAATGGGAAGTAGACAATGGACAGGACAAAATTTTTTATGGACGAATACTAACAGAAAGGCAAAAAAAACAAGAAAACTGTATATGTTACATTTTACTGGGGCTTCGACGAGGACTCATCAGAGGATTTTGACGTTTGAATGTTTATTGAGTCAATTATTGCTGACATGTTACTTGGCAAACTATTTTTTGAAGTTTAGTTAACTGTTATTGTTTATGTAAGAAAAAATTTTTCATGTTCTTTTGCTACTTACAAGTTCAAATTCGTCTCTTGAAACTGTTCATTTTGATGTGTTTTTTTTTACCTATATGTAATCTTAAAAACTTATGAAATATTCATATTTATTGAAAAAAAATCATCAAACGTTTTTTGTAATTTGCATAATTTATGGATAATAATTTCTTTATTTCATTTCATTTTTCATTGCAACTAGTACAAATAAATTCCTCTTTTGAAACTGCTCATTTTGGTATAACTTTTGTTAATGTATTCATATTACTTTTTGAAATATTTACATTTGAAAGAAAATTGCTTCACTTTTTTTTTTTATTTGTCTGTATAAAGTCCATAGGATGTCAAGGCACTTTGGACAAACTAAAAATCTTAATAACTTTTGAACCAATAATGCCAGCATCATAAATTTGGTGTTGTTGGAAAGCATTTTTTATTCTCTTTCATTTTATTACACATTTATTGGTATTGGACTAAATTAACTTTTTTGGTGCAACTACCTAGTTTAATTCAAAGCCAAAAAATACTGTCAAATTACCTTTTTTAATCACTTTCACTAGAATACAGCTCATTTATTGTTTTTGCGTCCATTTCATAACTATTAGTGCCGTCGTAATACATATCTTTATCATTACCCTCATCTGATGACACCTGATCATCCTCCCATAATATGTCGTCCTCGCTGCCGCCTAATTTATTTGAAATGCAAGATTTGAGAAACCCTTGTTTTATAATAGACGGATCTAATTTATTCCACGTCAAAGTACCCATTCTGCAACCTCCAAGAGAGTTGGTTGACGCATACGGGCACCTGCAGTATATGTGTGATTGCTGTCTTTTAACCATTCATTCCATTTACGACGAAGAGCTTTCTTCATCGGCTTGTTGACAGAAACGTCTAAAGGTTGAAGAATACGGGTCATTCCACCTGGAATAATAACAAGATCCGACTTTATTTAGCGCATTGTGTTCTGGATAGAAGGCATTCGATGACACCTAAATGAATCGAGCATTAACATGGAAGTCGGCTTACTTGCACCACCCGGACGATGCCCCCAAACGCATTTTAACTAACCAATGGTCAGTGCTTCATCCATCCAACCCTTTGCATGGACACGGATATGTACACTTTTGGGAAACTGCAATTTTAGAAGAGTATTTCTTTTAAAAACGATGCACAGCGGCAACTTGCCTACATCTGCAGTACATTCCAGCATCACAGTGAAATGAGACTTCTCATGCCCAGTTGTTCTAATTGAAATTGTCTTCTTGCCTTTTAGGTCTACAGTCCTGTTGTAAGGCATATCGAAGGTCAGGGGTGTTTGATCTGCATTTCAAATTTGGGAAAAATCATAATAATGTTTCTTTCTCAATTTTATCACGAACTTTTGGAACTCAAGAAGTTTTTCTTATTGATCGTCTGGAATATGCTGCGCGATGGTGGTTCTTCTACGAACAGAAAGCCCATTTCGTTTTATGAAGCAAACTGCCCATCCGTACGAAGCTTTGAATTGTGTTGCGTTGGCACAAGATTTTTTGACTTCTAGAGCTTTCAGTCTGATTTCAATGCACGAAACTTCGATACCTTGCTGTCTCTTATCTACTATCCACTCCATTACAGCCTTTTCCAGTTCTGGAAAACTAGGTCGTAATCCCCGATTCACCTTTTTCTTCCTGGGCATAATTTGAAGAGCTTCTTTGTTTTTTCGCCACAATCGAACATTTGCTTCGTTTATAGAAAAGTGACGACTTGCTTCTCGATTTTCGTGAGACTCAGCATATTTAACTATTGATAATTTTTCTGCTGCTTTATAGGACCGTCTTGAAGACATTTTTACGGAAATAAATAAAATAAAATAATAAATTTTTGTACTTGCAACAACTATCACTTATTAGATGAACGCGTGTGCGATACGTACAGTGAGTTCGGTTTGGTAACCTTTCTTTAAACATGCGGATGAATTACGAAGTAAAGATGTGAGCAGCTGTGCTATACGTTTGTTCAGTGTTTAAAAACAACTGTTTTTTTGACATTGAGTATAATACACACCCACATTTTTTCGGGATAAAATGTGAAAAAAAAGTGCGTATTATAATCAAGATTTTACGGTATATGACAAGTCTATATATATCTTTGAGCCCCGTGGAAAGGCTGATGGGTAAGTTTTTTTTATTTAGGGTATGCTTATATAAGTAGTGTTATAGGGCAGCAGCTTTAAAGTTCACTTATTTTTTATAGGTTATTAGCACAGACTGGGAGGAAGGGGGGATGTAAGATTCATATAGGGGTGTATGATTCAGTTAGAGAAAGATTCATCAAAAAAAAATTAAAAAAATTGAAGCTATTATTTAAGGATACTATAATCAGGATCCGAATTTAAAAAACTTACATAATGTTAAGAATAGGAAACAGTTTTTTCTGAATAATTATTAAAATGTTAACTTCACCTTGTCTGAATAGCATGATATTGCCGGTTTAATTTATAACAAGTATGTCGAAACTATTTATAATGTTTGTGATCAGTTAGTTTAACTTGGCGGATCATGATCCAAAACAAAAAAAGTAGTATCTAGGATTAAGCATTAGGGTGGAGCGATTTTGAAAATTTTTGAAATTTGATTTGCCTGATTCGTGTCTCAGTAATATTGGTTTTCAAAGTCTTTTTTTTTTGCTATGAAATATAAAATCGCTCCACCTAATTAGGCATATCTCATGCTTCATTTATTGAAATAATTATAAATAGGTAAGCATAAAAATAAAGCTTATTGCAAAATATTAAACTTCAGCATTACAAAGAAACGGCAAAACTTAAATTCTAGCGTGTCATTCGTTTGACCAAATAGCTTCATAAATTGGGATAATATGCTCAGATTAGGCACTTCAAATAATTTTTTTTTACAAAAATTCAGCTCAAAATTTGGTGCAAGTACCTAAAATTTTAAATGTTTTTTAAGCATATTTTTAAAAATTTTTTGTCATGGGTATAACTTCCCTACCCCCTGTCCAAGTGAAGGGTTAACGCATTTTTAACACTCTAAGAATGCACATGAAAGCAGCGATGCAACTCTAAGCTGCAAATGTTAATAAATTTAAAAATGTTCAGTATCAATATAATTTGTATTGTGAATAGATCAAGTTTGCAATACGGAGTTTAGAGAAATTTAACTTTCAGTTTTAAAATGTTGACTGTTGTAGTTACAGTCGTATGACAATTTATTATGGCCACCTACATTTTTTCTAGAAACTCTAGAAAATTTGTGATTTTCCATCAGTTTTTACAATTTTATCTACCAAAGACGTACTCTAATAAAAAATAAGGTTGTGTGTTAATAAAAAATTACCATTTTTTAAGAATAAATACACTTTAATAAAAATATTCATATAATATCTTAGTTACAATCAATATTTTGTAACCCCCCCCCCTTTTGCATCGATTACTGCCTATACGCTTTTAGGCATGCTTTTGATGCAGTTTTCTGCCATTTCCTGCAATCTTGCATTGTGGTTCCAATGTTTTATAATACTTTCTATTAGAACCACCTTGTTTGTAATATTTTCCTTGGCCACCTCCTTTTTTAATAGCTCCCAAACATTCTCTATAGGATTGAGATCCGGCGAATTTCCCGGCCAGTCCAACAAAGGAATATTTTTATCTTTCAAAAAGATTTTGATAGACTTAGCCGTATGGCATGGTGCTCCATCTTGTATGAATGTTTTGTTTTCCTCTGGACCAAACCATTCCGTCAATTGGGGTAACAATCTTTGTTCCAGGACATTTTTATACTGCACCTGGTTCATTATCCCTTGAATAATGTACAGCCTTCCCATTCCTTTCCCACAAATGACCAACCAAATCATCACCGAGGTTGGATGTTTGACGGTTTGAATAATACAGCTACTTAAATACTTCTCTCCAACCTTCCTTTTCACGTATTGTGCTTTTTTTGATAAGACATGGAACGTGCTCTCATCACTAAAGCAAACCTAAAAATATTATACGATGGTTCATTGACCACAATGCATGGATTATCTAAAAAATTTAAAGTATTATTTAATAAAATAATGTTATACCGTTTTCCAATCGTCTTCAGTCCAATTTCTATATTTTTTGCCCATTCTAATCGCTTATCCATCATTTTTGGCGTTAATTTTGGCTTTTTAGCCGGACGTTTTGAGCTGTAGCCAAGATCGTGTAGACGACGCTGAACCGTTTTCTTGGACATCTTAATACCAGAGCTCTCCAACTTCTAAGTGGTATCATCATTTGATGCTAGCCTATCTTCCAATACTATTTTGGTAAGAATTCTTTCACCTCGTGGAGTAAGAATTCTTTTTTTACCACAGTTCCCAGTCCATTTTGGAGTCAGGTTTTCCATGTTGACAATTTTTTTTTGGATATTCTGCACTTACACTCTAGAAACATTACATCTTCTGGCGATTCCTCTTTGGGAAAAACCAGTATTTGTAAGAAGTGCTTGGATTTCACTTTTTTTTCTAGAGATAAGTACTTTTTTTTGCCCATTTCTAAAAAAATAACCAATTTTCGTACGAAAATTTCTATTATTACTTAAAATAATTTTAATCACAAAATACTGAGTGAAATAAAAATATTTTTATGTTAATTTATGGAATGTAATATTCTTAAAGTAATATTAGTCGATTTGAGTACTTACTTTAATGATAACTTTGAAAAATATACCAAAACTAACAGAGAGTATTCACCACGTGCACCGTAAGAATAGCGGTCTCACGATGGCGTCACACAAAATGGCTGTCAAAAATGACAGTGTTTACACCAGCATAAAATTTTAAATAATTTTGTCAACGTATAACTATATTGTATGCATCCAAATAAACTAAATTATATAATTTTGAACTATAATGCCAAGAAAACAAAAGATAAGCAAGGTATGTTAAAATTTATTGGGTGGCCATAATAAATTGCCATACGACTGTATATTATGTTTCTTTTAATAGTTTTTAGGCAAACAAAATGTTAATTTAAATATGAACAAATTTAAGTAATATAGATTTCTAGTCAATTGTGTTAAAATGTATTTTTTTAAATTCAGGATTAATTGCCTGATTTCTATGACTTTTCATTACATACTTTACATAATATGCCATGCAAAACATTATAATATAATGAAATAAAATTTTATTAATAATTTTATATAAATAAAAAATCTTTTGCCATTTTAACAGAAAAAGTGAATTCTATTGTTATTATGTTTGATACATTTTTAGGTTAGAATTATAAATTATAATTTAACCAGGTATAATGCTAGCTTGCATTAGTGAATATAATTTAATTAATTTTGAAGTAAACTATCTAAGCCAGAATAAATGGATTATTTGCTAGGTGGGCAGTATAAAGAAATTATTAGCTAAGTGGGCAACATATGGGAGATCTAGCTTCATCGGGTACGCATAGCTTATTTGGTATAACTAACATAAACTCTATAATGCTGACATTTAAAAAAAGAATGAATTACAATACTTTGAGTGACAATAAATGAAATGTAATAACTAAGTTAGAATGCAGACTAAAACCCTTAGTTACGTAATCATAAGCTATGGGTACCATATGAAAGCTAATCACGAACTTCTGAACTGTATAAAGGGCACTTGTGCAAACAGGCTATAGCAAAGTGGCATCTTTGATGTCTAAATAAACGCTCAGCATAATGATAAGACGATTTCTTATCATTAGATGATTCAGCTCCTCTATGCTAATTTAGTGCATATATGAGCTAGCTATTTAAACAATCTATAAAGTAGAGAGCCAATTGATATTCTGATATATATCTTAATTTATTATTATAGAACTACAGTTCCTGATGCAACGAGAGAGATTTCAAGGAGCAACTAACAACTTTACCATTAAATTGTGGGCGTGTGTAAGGCAAAATCTGAATCAGAGTGGCCTAGATATGAAGAAAAATTGAAGATTATCAGCCATGCAATAGTGATTTTGTGAATAATAACTATTATACTGTTATGATACAACTTTTTTCTAAATAATAGTGACGTATTATTTTCTACAACCTATCCTGTTTAAGTGCGTATTAGGGTACAGTGAGATTGTGTTTTTGAAAAAAAAAATTCAAGCTTAAGAAAAGGGGTATTTCTATGTAAATTTTAATTTCAAGGTAGGTTTGTTATGGACCACTTTTTGATCAGAAAACGTCTTGATACCCAAATTTTCATATTTACACATTATTAAAATGAAAAAAACTTAAATTATTATAAAATAAATAAAATCCATTTTTATGTAATAAACTCTCCTAATAAGCGCAGCGCTGAATTAATTTTAAAAGATATTTTTACTTGGCTCTCCGCTGTATACAACTTTATACAAGATCGTAGTCTGTTACTATTTTATTCGTTATTAGTTATTTAATTGAGATATTTATAAATGTCGAAAGTTAAGACTAGATCATCCACCACTGCAATTTCAGATTTTAGTGGACCTGGAAAAGATTTTATTCCTAGTGAGCTGCCTACAAACAGAGCAGTTATTCAAAAAGGAAATCTACTAAAAGAACAAAAAAGCGTAACATGCAATCTACACCATAATAAATATTCTAACAAAGATCTTGCTAGCAATTTGATTCCGTTTGTTGTTGCTCAATGGAGAAAAGCAAATGTTAAGTTTCAACAGCCAGTTATTATTGTAAAAGTAAAGCACATATAATTTGCACCTGTATTTTTTCTAAAAAAATTCCAACTATGAAGCTCAGGTGGTTATACAGTCAAAGAAAAAAGACAGGTGAAAAGTCTGATATACAGATGGGACATGCTGATAAGATTGAGACAACAAAACTTAGAAAAAAATATAAGAGAATAATCAGTGACGAAAAAGCTTATGAAAAAAAAAAGAAAAAACTACAAGATGATCAAGCATCCTTTGAGGTAAATTTAATTTCATAATAATAAATATTTTTATTGTTTATATAGCAAATTATATATGTATATATATATATATATATATATATATATATATATATATATATATGTAGATATATATATATATATATATATATATATATATATGTATATATATATATGTATATATATATATATATATATATATATATATATATATATATATATATATATATATACATATATATATATTTATGTATGTATATATATATATATATATATATATATATATATATGTATGTATATATATATGTATGTATATATATATATATGTATGTATACATATATATATATATATATATATTTATATATATATATGTATGTATATATATATGTATGTATATATATATATGTATGTATACATATATATATATATATATATATATATATATACATATATATATATATATATATATATATATGTATGTATATATATATGTATGTATATATATATATATCTGTACGTATATATATATATATATATATATATATATATATATATATATCCCCTATAACATTTTAAAGTTACGTTACGTCTTAATCGGTTACAATTGGTAACAAGGTTACATTCTCTGACTTTTAATTAAATATTAAGTAAATAAACTTGATAATGCAATAAATGTTTGTTTTATATTGCCGTATTGCTAACAATCATCTTTTATTTATTTTTATTGTAAAATAGCTTCGTCTCAATTGGTTACTTTGTCACGAAAAAAAAAATAATTCTTAATTCGCAACGTTACGTCTCAATTAGATTTCTTTTTAACTATATAAAGTGTAACCAAATAAGACGTAACGTAACGTTACTAAATATAGATTCGAGACGTAACTAAACTACGTGACGTAAATGGATTTTTTTAACGTAACATTATGTCTTAATTGGTTACACTCTAACAAGTATCAAGATAGACGTAAGGTAACATAAAATAAATTAAATTTGTGACGAGTTAAATTCGCGAATGAATTTTTAATTAATACGTAACATCACGTGCCATATGGTTACAGTAAAAATCATATATATAAGGAATTAGATTGCTTGTGGGTTAGTTTTTTTTTTAAGTACTTTTTTTATTACAATGGTCTGGACAAATGCATTCAGGGCCTTTACAATATTGTTAATTCAACAAATTTGTTAAATACTGTAATTCATTTACGAGTTATGGTATTCAACGATACATTTGTTAAGACAATAGTAACTAAAAAAAGTTTTAGAAAAATATTTTTTTGTTAAATAATTCAAATCGCAAAGTTGCAACATCGCAAATCGAAACGTTGTTTTCGTGACAAATTTGTTATAAAAAAAAATTAGAAAACTAATTTTTTGTATATTGTTAAAAGTTTAAAAAAATACCAGTATGGTTTTTTTTAACTTATAAATATTAATTAAAAAAAAAACCATGACACTTATAATTATAATAGTGCACTTTTAATAAGTGTAAACTAAGACGCAACATAACGTCAAAAAAATTTATAGGTATTTTAAATGCGTCTCACATTTAGATTATATAAAGTTACATCACCTTTTATTTGTTCAAAAGCTTTTAAATTTATAAGTTTAGAAAATAATCTTTGTTAAATAAAACCCACAAGCAATCCAATGTAATTATTATATATATACTTAATTCTTTTTTAATTAAAAAAAATCTTAAATAATTCCTGTTTTTTATAAATTAGCAAAATTAGATTGCTAGTGGGTTTGATTTAAAATGAAACTTATTTAAAGTCTTAAAAACGGCGTAAATCGTTAATAAATCCGAAGACGGCATATTAAAACATTTTTAATAATCAAGTTTTTTTTGCAACTTTTTTGATTAAAACTTAGATTTCAATGCGGTAGAAAAGTATTATTTTGAGGTACATGAAACAATACACAGTTGATGTGTGAACACTCCATTGCGTCTGTACATTATATTTATATCTGTAAATGGCGTAAACACGATTTGGGGGAGGGGGAATCAGGGGTCAATTATAAAAAAAAGAAGAAACTAAACTAAAAAAAAGATAGGTACGTTAAAAGCGCAGGTTCTTTTATTGAGGTGGAGGGTACTAAAAAGGGGAAGGGGAAGAAGGATTGAAATAAAAGCGTACGTACTTAATGAATGACTCCTAATTAGAAATACATTTATACATATACAATTACCAATGATAGTTAAAATTATGCTTGCATTTTTCGGCCTTTAAACTAGACATAAGGGGTGTTCAAAAATTTTTTATTACAAAACGAAAATCACAAGAAACACAATATAGAGCAAATATGAAAAAAATACGATTACAAAAAAAAAAGTTCTGAAAATATTGACATTTACCTTGTGCTCAAGCAGCAAAAAACCCCGGAAAATGCGCTAAATATTTTCTGAAAACAAAATTTCTTATGTGATAATGACCCAAATTTTTTTTAGATTGTTATGTATTCCGGTTTTTTCATAAATGTTGTTTAAGTTAAAAAAAAAGATTTAGGAAAAAAATAACTATGGGCAAATACGCAACAAAGTTTTATTTTTTTGACTAAATTTTGCGAAACTTTATTTTATTTTAAACAACAAATACGAAAAAACCAGAATACACAATAATCTAAAAAAGAAATTGGACCATTATAATCACATTAGCATTTTTTTTTTTTTTTACAAAATATTGAGATTTACCTTGCGCTCAAAGTCAAATAATTTGGGGACAATTTGGGGCATTATTCGAGGTGTTTTGCCGCTAAATTTATTTATTTTTTAAAAAAAAGTTTTACTGTTGTGCTAATGTGATTTCAATAATTATGTAATTGGACAAATGTTTTTTTTTTTTTTTTTTTATCGATTCTATTCCTTTAAAGATGTAGATTTTATTTTTATATTTTTAAGATTCTCTGCAGCTAAGATTGCAAAAACGCATTAATCTCCATAAGGTGGCAGAGGCGATTTATAATAAACTTCTTATTTAAATGCTTTTTTCTAATCGTCATTAATAATTTTTATATGAAATTTGAAATATATATGAGGAGGAGTGAGAAGGGTAATCAGGCACGATCGATCCCCCTTTATTTGCATATTCTCTTTATTTCAAACAACTTTTAAATGCAAAATTAGGAAAAATTTTTATTTACTTATATAATCTGCCTTTTTTCTAAAAATTTTCACGTTACGGGTCCGTATATATATAAATCTATATATATATAAATCTATAAATATATATATTATATATATATATATATATATTGTATATATATAATATATATAAATATATATAACCTATAAATATAACCTCTATATATATATATATATATATATATATATATATATATATATATATATATAGCCTATAAATATAACCTATAAATATATATATATATATATATATATATATATATATATATATATATATATATATATATATATATAAAGTCGTTTATTTGTTGTGTATGTACACAACACATTAACGACTTATTATTAATGTTAATTACAATATTGTAAATCTAATTACGTTATAACTTTTAATATAAATAAAACGTTTTTAAATTTTTTTATTTAATCAGCGTAACACTTCTTTTGTTTTTATTATCCCACAAGCAAAAACGTGTATATAATGTGAATTTTGACAATTTTTTTAACCGTTTACGAGATTTAAGTTACATTACGGTAAGATTTTTGTTACTATCAAATATGATGAGGATATATTTAGTACTTAGGTTTTGTTTTAAGTTTATATGTGATATACATTGTGTGATAAGTATCAGTCTACTCCTTACTCCCAGGACGATGGTATACTCTTATTAGGCTATTTTATAATAGGCTATAAGAGTAAACTGCAGCATTAATGTAGGCCAATAATCAGTTTTTTATTCGCATACTAGATAACAATTAAATATCGCTAATTTGAAAGTCGCCGCAGGTGATCATGATCACGTCTTATTTGGTCAAAATGTTACGTATTAATACGTTATACGTTACATCTCGGATACGTAAAAATTATATTTTTACACGTAACGTTACGTTACAATGTTACGTATCATTACGTAAAATCTTACGTCTCAGTTACGTAAAAATAACGGACATTTTGCACGTATTGTTACGTTACAATTTTACGTATCGTTACGTAAAATCTTTCGTCTCGGTTACGTAAAAATAACGGACATTTTGCACGTAACGTAACGAAACTCGTTTACTTTACAATACGTAATGTAACCTGAAAATGTTATAGGGGTATGCAGTGGTGGCTCAAAAAATTAGAGCCACCTCGAAATTTAGACAATATTTGAGTTTCGACTGTGAAATTAATTAAAATACATACGGATGTCCAGTTTTTGTCATTTCGCATTGTTAATTACTTTGTTTTGAACATATTTTTACAATGACAACACTATTGAGCGGTTTAGAGTGAAGTTATTTGCATTATTGCAGAAGATGTCACATTTTAGAACGTGTTGTACTGGGCGATAAATGTGTTTCTGGCGGTTTTTACTTGTTGATTTTATATTTTTACACGAAAATTTGTTTATTTTACTATTCAACACTTATTATATATTCTATTTACAAGTAAGTTTTCATTATTTTACAACTTTTTTATCATATTTAGGTAAATTTTGCTATTTTTTAAAATAATTGGTGTTTTTAAGGTATGGGCAAAGAGAAAGATATTTCTCCCACAAAACTAGGGCTTATTCAAGGATATTTGTCGAGTGGAAATCATTCCAATTGGCAAATTGCCAAGTGTGTGAATGTTTCCAGAGCAACAGTCGATAGGATTAAAAGAAAACTGGACGATAATCAATCACTAAAATTGAATAAAAGAAAAAATTGTGGACGAAATCGAATTACAACGCCTCGCACCGAAAGAAAAATAAGGGATATTGTGATAGAAAATAGGAGAAAATTGAAAAAAGTGCTTAAGGAAATCATAAACAATGAAGGTATAACAATATCCCTTTAAAAAATTTAGGTTTGCTTCTCAGATGAATCCACATTGGAAATTCTAATGGATAAAACTAATTTCGTCCAAAGAAGGACAGGTGAAATGTTCAATGAAGATTGTCTTGTGGAGAGGGTGAAGCACCCGCTAAAAATTATGGTCTGGTCAGTCATTAGTAGCCAGGGTACTGGAATGTTATACATTGTAAAAAATACAATGCGGCAGGACCAGTACATCCAAGTCTTGAAGGAAAGAATGATTCCTCAAGCAATGGAGTGGTATTCGAATGGGAACTTTACCTTCCAGCACGACTCTGCTCCATGCCATAAGGCAAAAACTGTAACAAAGTTTTTAGAGGCTGAAAAAATCCATGTATTACCCTGGCCAGGAAACTCGCCCGACCTAAATCCCATAGAAAATTTATGGGAATTGTTAAAGAGGGATATAAGTAAAAATCTTATAGCAAATAAAAGAGATTTGATTGAAAAATTATTAAATGTTTGGCACCACAGCAAGGAAATAAAAAAAAATTGTAAAAACCTCATCAAAAGTATGACCAGAAGAGTTGAAGCCGTAATTGCTGCAAAAGGTGGCCACACTAAGTATTAGTGATTTTGTGTACAATATTTTGTATATCTTATTTATTTTTCCTAAATATACGTTACACTTCTATATTTTTCTCATTTACTATATTTATATAAAATTTACAACTATTTATATAAATAGTTGGAAATTTAACTCATTACAAAATACAGGGAAAATCAGCTTCAGAATATGAAACTTTGTCAAAATGTTGGGTGGCTCTAATTTTTTGAGCCACCACTGTATATATATATATATATATATATATATATATATATATATATATATATATATATATATATATATATATATATATATATGTATATATATATATACAGCGTATATATATGCATGTATATATATGAATATATTTATATATATATATATATATATATATATATATATATACACAACGTATATATAGGCATGTATATATATAAATATATAAATATATATATATATATATATATATATATATATATATACATAAATATAAATATATATATATATATATATATATATATATAAATATACATATATATATTTATATATATAAATATTTATATATTTCTATATCTATATATAAATATATACATATATATATTTATGAATTTATATATGGGTATATGTATATAAAGATGTAAGTTTTAATATATTATTTTATATAAACATAAAATAGAATAAGTATTTATAATTTTTAGGAATTATTTGTTTATAATGAACAAGCATATGGTTTACCATATTATTTGTGTTGAGTGTTACCATATTATTTACACAGGCGCGGAAAATTAATATATGTGGTTCAACGCCAACAAAACAAAGTGTGATTTTATTCGGATCATTACTAGATCCCACACAGTCTGTAAATACTTTGACGGGAAACCTTCCGAGTTTGATGGCCAGTTCCATACCCATAACCACTCGTACAACAGCTATGAAAGAGCCAATGCTGAAAAGGAAGGAATGCTACTACGAAGGCGATACTTTAAGACCCGCAGATTCCGATATGCAGGATGTAACCAACGCTACATTGCCAGATATGGTACCCAATGCGGAACATGTAAAGCACGAATTAAAGTTAAGTACGTTACTACCAGTAATTACTACAACAACGCCTTCAAATACGTGTCTAATATTATTTAAATATTTAAGTGCACATATTTCTGTTGATTTTAATGATATTGTAAATCCTGATGTTATAACACCAAATGTAAGTAATAGACGCACTATAAAGCACAATTACGCATCTTATTTAAAAAATAATTGTATTTTAAATGGACGACACTGCGACTATAAAGCACAATTACGCATCTTATTTAAAAAATAATTTTATTATAAATGGACGACACTACGACAATATGTTGGAGTCAGACCCTGAACTACGTGAGCTAGAGTACAGTGTAGATGTGCGATCGATGGAGCAAATTAAAAAGACAATTTTCAGACAAATTTATTTAATTATAAGACATAAAGATGTGTTATCAGAGCGTGTGAAAAAGTGCACGAATAACGGACGACTGGGAGCTGTCTTGTTTTTGTTAACTCACATTGCTCAAACAAACCAAATGTCAGTGGAAAGATTAAGACAATTGCTAAGTTCCTTCAGAAAAAGAAAGGAGGGTTAACATGATGAGACTGAATAAAAGCATATAATAAAAAAATAAACACTGAATAAAATGTTATAATAGGTTTAATAGAAAACTATATTAATGATTACCTCGGACCAATCTTCTTTCGTCCACATTTCATGGTCAACAGCCCAATCATGTCTGGCGTGCTTCATTTTGTCCGTGAGTCTTTGCTTTTTCCTTGGTCTGTATGCCTTAATCCTTTTTTTAATAAGCGATTTATCACTATCTTACGGCTTACATTAATGCCCTGACTTGCTAATTCCATAGATATCTTTTTGCAAGAACTTCTTCTATCACTGAGGGCCATTACTTTAATTTTTCTCTCAAGTCTAGGGGTAGTAAATCTTTTACGACCACATTTTCCAGTTCTACCAGCTTCAATTTTTCTACCTTCAACCAGCTTTGTTTTCACAGCACTAACTATTTGTGTTAAAATCTTTAATTTTTGTATCTGTTTTTGTTTTAGGGCACAATTCTCTAACAAAACACAGACTTGTATTTTTATTCTAGGACTTAGGTCCTATCTTTTCCGCATCACTTCAAAATTGGTCAAAAATGTCAAATATTTTGCTTAATAGTTTCTCTTTTATTTGTTCAGAACTGAAACCTTATATTTGTAGAGTACAAGTACGTACCAGGTACACCATAAACCAGACAGTATAGAGTGACGCGAACTCAAATTAATATATATTTCAGAATTTACGGGTATATTGTAACAACATGAATCTAAAGTGAAAAACTCAGATCAAACATATCAGATCAACTGTACATAGTATATTTGGAATGATGAATTGTAGTCAAACATATTTATTTAAAAAAATTAACTTAGTAAATAAAAGTAGATCTTAGTAAATAAAAGTAGATCAAACAAAAAGCGCATGCGTTTAACGTTTTAGGACGAAACCCGATCACTAAATGTCACATTTTCCATTGAATTTGATAAAAAATCTCTAATAAATATCAGAAGTAATGGATAATCGAGATGACTGGTAATGGATAATCGAGATGATTGCCGTTCTAAATGAAGAAAAATCTAAATTATTGCGAAAACGATATATTTTGAATGTACCTTGCGATATTCGGATGCGCTTGGTACCCTACTAAGTTCTATTACTTCCAAACGCATCCTCGTTTTTGTTATTACTACTGGTGCGGTGATGTTCTATTACACGTCCCACCATTTTGAAATTGACTTATAGGACTGTTTTTTCCTTTGCCTCTAATCTTGAATTAGGAGTTCAATTTTTCTTAGGAGTTCTAATTCCAAAAGAGAGCAGTTTTATTTCGAATATCCTGGTTGTAATATCTTACATAGTATTCTTTATTTGGAATGACGATTTGTAGGCAAACACATGTTTTATAAAAATGATATTGTAAAATATATTGTAAATAAATTTAGATCTTATTGTTAAATAACTATGTTTCAAACAAACGGCGCATACGTTTAACGTTTTAGGTCTAAACCCGATCACTAATTTCTAGTGTATGCCTACGCACTTTTGGCATTACAACCAAACCTCACTTTAGTCTTGTTGACACATGTTAGCTTCATAGTTTCTTGTTCTGAGAGAATTGAGAGAGAAAATTTATTTCATTTGTATAAGGAAATCTTATCTTAAAAAATTAATAATAATTTTTATTAATTTAAAATTTTTTAAGTGGAAATTTATTTTAATTAAAACTTATAGATTAAAATATTATTAATTTAAAATTTTCATTATTATAAAATTATTATTAATTTTAAAATAATGTTTTTGCAATCAGTATAACATTTATTTTTGTCGATAAACCACAATTGTAATGGACGCGCATCGCACATATTCAACAAGCATATAGACTGGGTCAAAAAGGTTTTCATCCGCCTGTCCTGTTCATTTTTCAGACGCGATAACTTTTTATTGGAAAAAGATATAAGCATCATTTCAACTAAATGATATCAGTTAACCATTCAGGAAATATTGAAAAAAATGAATTTTACATAATGAAGAATAGTGAAGTAAATATCGCATTATAAACTACGCAATGCCTGTTTTTTTCCCGAAAAAAGTTTTCATCTACTTCACTAAAGTCAAATAAAGTTGTTATTCAAACTCAATTTGCTAGTGTTCTAATATCTTGTGCTTCCACCACGAGCGTTTATTACCTCATGCAGTCTGTTTTTCATAGTATCAACTAATTTTTGGGTAAATTCTGGAGTGATTGAGGCCCACTCTTTCATAATTACTGATTGTAGTTGTTGCCGATTCCTCAAATCATGGTTCACATCATTCTTTTACCCAATTCATCCCACAGATGTTCGATAGGATTTAAATCTGGAGATTGTGGGGGTATATGAAGTTGCTTCGCTATTTTAAATATAAGCCATTCCTTGACACGTTGGCTGTATGTTTTGAATCGTTATCTTGCTGAAAAATATATGGCTTAGTAAGTCCTAATTTGTGGGCACTTTCTTCGAGAATATTTCTTAGAATGCTTAAATACACATTTTGATCCATATTTCCATCAATGAAAACGGAGTTTCCTACACCTGAAGCACTCATACACCCCCACACTAAAACACTTCTTCCCCTATGCTTCAGCGTTTGATACAAGTTTTGTTTTTTTAATGCTTCATTTGGTTTTCTCCAGACTTTAATACTTCCATCTGATGAAAACACATTAAATTTTGACTCATCGGTGAATAGGACAAATTCCCAAAATGTTTGTGGGTATATAATATAAGCTTTGCAAAGTGTAGTCGTTTGGCTTTGATTACTTTGCTGATATAGGGCTTTTTTAATGGTACTCTACCATTGCATCCAGCTCTTTTTAAGGTTATTCTAATAGTTTCAGGATCCACTTTAAAATTTTAATCATTTTGCAGCATTCCAGCAAGTTTTGAAGCCCTTATTTTAGGATTCTCGATGACTCTTCTCAGAAAAGCTCGTCGATGCAGCACTTGAATCTTACCCCCTGAATAGCACTTGAATACCCCCTGCGTTAACATTGAACTTTCTAAACTTTCAGAATATTTAAAATAAGCGAGTCATCTACAGCAACACAAGACTCAACAACAACACAAACAGAAATAGATTTTTCTATTGAACAATAAAACACAACAACGCAAACAGAAATAAATGCTCCAGTAAATAAAAAAGTAAGTTGTTTTTTCTTATAATTTTTTATAAAAAAATATATTTTTTAAGAGTCTTTTTTATTTTTTAGAAAAAAAAAAAAAAAAATCGTAAACGTTACGACTCCAAAAGAAGAAGCAAGTTTTTTATAAAAAAATTTTTTCAGAATATAATAAATTATAGTTTTATTTGTTTCTATTTTTTCGTCTAATATTTGCTTCTTTTAATTGATGTTTAATATCGACATAGGATTTGGCAGTATGAACCCAGCGTTTTATTCTTTTACCAACTCTTCCAAGTTTACGATTTGTTTTATTATCTTTGTATCTGTTATTTGTTCTTCGTAAACATGATAATATTCTTTTACAATTGGTCGGTAAATACTGATTTTCAGTCTGTGTCGATGTTGAACTTTGTTTTGTACTCGTTTGTGTTTGAACTGCTTTTTTTGTTCTAGGAACTGTAGTTTTTGTACGCGCCATATTGACAGTATTTAATGATCTAGGAGTATATCTTACTTTAGGCATTTATATAAAAAAATGATATTTTTTTATTTATAACTATTTTTTGTTTATTGCAACAAACAGCATGGTTTTTTTTTTTATAAAAAACAACTTTTTTATTTAGCCAAAAATGGAAAATATTAGGATAAACAAACAGTGGTATCCCTTAAAAAAAGAAAACATTTTCAAGTTATTTATTATAAAAGACAAAAAAAAAAATACCACTGGCAATTGTTTCGCGTTAAAATCTTGTACTTGATAAATGGTTATTTTTTTTTAATATTTATATAATAACTTTGTTTTAATTTTTATAATAACTTTTTTTTTTTTTAGATTATTATTATTCTTTTCCTAGACAAACGCATGGCAATCGCGAATGATTTAATTGAAACACGTAAAAAAAAGCTAGACTCTCCTCGTAAGTTTTTTAATTTTAGTGTTTTTATTAATAAAAAATAAATATTTTTTATAAAAAAGTTTTCTTTTTTTATTTAGAACCGCGATATACAGAGAGCGAATTATTATAAATTTTTTTTGTATATTTATGGAAATAAATATTTTTTGTAGTCTTTTTTTATTTTTATATTTTTTTAAATACAGGTGACCACAAAGTATCCGCACAGATAAAGAGCTTAATAAAAAGCATGTAGAAAGTATTTGGAACACAAATTTTATTTTAAAACATTTATTGAACTATAACAATTATGATTCAAAGATTGAATTCGAATTTTCCTCCATCAGCAAAATAACAGGCCTGTAGGCGTCTCGGGAATGCTTCGACGGTGGCGAGCAAGTAGGCAGGGTCCAGAGAATCCCAAGCTTTCAGTAGTGATTTTTTTAAACTTTCAATATATTTATGCGGCTTTTGGCATGCCTTTCCTTCTAGGACGCTCCAGACTGAGAAATCCATCGGGTTAAGATCGGGGCTCGATGGCGGCCATTGAGAAAAGTTGATAAAATCAGGAAAAGATGCCGCACAAAGGAGAAACGCGCACCATTCTAAAAAAACCAATTGAACATAGTTTACAAAGTATATAAAGTAAAGTATATAAAGTTTATGACATAATATTAACCAAAAACAACAAATAAATAAGATAATACATAAGTGCTTTTATGCTTATATTTTCACAAGATGAAACCGTCTCGTGTGCGGATACTTTGTGGTCACCCTGTACATTAATATTTTGATATACAATTATTATTTTATATATAATAGAATAAAAAATGATTAAAGAAATAATAAATCACACTTCAAAACAACTCAATCATAAATAGAAACATTTGGCTTTTTTGTTGAATTTGAAAAAAAATGAAATAAAAAAAATCAAAAAGAATTATATGAAAACAATCGATAAAAATAAAAAACGTTTTAACCCTATTTATACTAAGGCAAGCAAACAAAAAGTTGGCAATCAAACATTTGTATTTTATTTTATCCATATGGGAAGATGAAAAACTTTTATATAATATACAACAATGTAAATTATTTATATTAATATATTTATATTAATTTTTATATTTTTTAGCAAAAATAAAAAAAATGAATTTTATGCAATTAAAACTAAAAATAGCTAAACATTTGCAAACACAATGGCAAACTTTAGCAGAATATCTTGACTACAAAAAGCGTGAAGTCAAATGCATACAATGTGATTATTATAATACCAACGAAAGAATGATGAGACTTTTAAATTTAATATATCAAAAAAAAGGAACCGAAGTCGAAGCAGCTCGTGCTTTATATGATGCTTTATGGATTTGGTCTAATGACATCAAAAAAAAAAAATAATTCAGAACTTATAAAAAATATACAAATAACTATGGAAATAAGTACAAACTTTATATTGCAATAATTTTTTTTGTAACTTTTTTTTAGCCAACTAATATATTAAAATAAAATGAAACAATACATTAAATAATGTGGATGGTAAGCCTATTCACTTTTTTTCTTTTTTCTTTTTTTTATATATTTATACATTTTTTATTTTTTTGTCTTAGTTATGGTGAATATATTAATGAGGAGACTATTTGTTACCACGACTTGTTATTGACAATGCAAGAAGAACAGGATTTAGAAGAATTAATGGAAATGGAAGAAATAACTGAGGAAGATTATGAAAAATATTTAGAACAATTAATGCAAGATATAGAAGAAATGGAAGAAAAAGATGATATTGAAGAGCTAAAAAAAGAAATGTTAAAAGAAGAAGCAGAAAAAGAACTAGAACAGATAGAAATTCATGACATAAATGAAATGGATTGGGAACAATATATTATAGACGTTATAAATAAAATAGATGATTTGCCAGAACTCAATTTGTAAATATTTTTTTTTTTGTAAATATATCTTTTTTTTTAGCTAAAAATATGAATAATAATGATGATTTCGATGATATGTTTCCCGATTTTGGCGATGTTTTTGAAGAACCTGAAAACATGCAACAAGATATTGAACCAACCTAATTTACATTTTTATTCTTTCATTTGTTTTATTGAGTCATTTTATTTATTTATTAATTCTTATATGTTAAAAAAAGACGTGTATTTCTTATTATAGTTTTTTTATATAAATAAATGTTTTTTTTCAGCAACTAATAAAAAATTGTCAGACAACACATATCCATGTTGTTTTTATGACAAAGAATTTACTGCAGAATAACTTTTGAAACATCAAACAGATTGTTCTCCAGAGCAATACTCACACGAATGTTTTACATGTAAGAAAAAGGTGCAAGATTTGTTAAATCATGAATGTGATTATGAATTTCTAGACATATGCTCTTTTTGTAATACCAAAGTGGATGATCAAGATTATTATGAACACTCTGTCATATGCTTTCAATATTATAAAGAACAACAAAATCAATATTTCAACCATATGATTCAAGAAGAAAAGAAAAATTTAAATTATATGAATCTTTCTATTAATCAAATCATGAATGGAATGAAAAATTATCAAGAAATTCAAACTAATCAAGTAGTCATCTCAAAAGAAAAAGAGCAAGAAATTAAAAATCTAAAAGAAGAAAATGTTAAACTTTATCAAACCCTAGAAGAAATGAAAAAAAGAAATGGCAGAATTAAAAATTCTCTTCTATGACAACATGATGGTTTTGGCAAATCAACACGATACAGAACATCTCAAACAAGAAATAACAAAACTCAATCAAATTGTAGAAGAAAACAGGACAGAATTTTTAGCATTAAAAAAATCAATTCAACAAAGCAAACAAGTAAAATAACACATCTTTAAAGACACGCAAATCATCAAACTAGATCAAATGAATATCAGACTACTGTCAGATAAAGCATTTTAAACAGAACCCGTTTACACATCAGAAGGATATCGTTATCGTATAAAAATTTATACTTTAAGTACCAACGTAAACAATCTAGCCATTTACTTTCAATTATTACGACGTGACCTTGACGATGCTTTAAAATGGCCTTTTACCAAAAAAGTCACATTGACCTTGAGAGATAAAGATACATTTTTTGCTCGTACTACTACCAATGATAATTATCTTCAAATTTTAGACGCTAGTTCTTTTGATAAACCTAGTGAAGAATATAATGTGGCTGTTGGTTTTAACAATTTTATTACACATGAAGAACTAAAACAATTTATTATTAATAATAATTTATTTATCACGATTACTATTCATTAATATATTTTATGTAAAAAAAATGTATTTTTTTCTCCTTTTTTATCTATACTTATGTACTTTTTTATCTATACTTATTATACATTATTTTTTTGATTAACTAATAATAAAAAATGAATGCAATAGAAATATTCAGAGAAATCAGTCTGGAACTAACCATTGCCAACGTGAAATCTATCAAATTCATGCTTAGAATACCATTTGGAATCAAAGAAACTTTAAAAAATGGTTTGGATATTGTAGAATACTTTAAAGATAACACTATACAAAACGAACAAGATCATATTTACGAATCATTAGAAAGCAAATTGGAATATTTACTTGTATTATGCAAAGCTATTCATCGAATGGATATCGTCACTAAATATAAAAATAAAATACCACGTTTGCCAACATATGAAGAAAGCATGATTAATAATCTACCACTTGTTTATTCACCACCGAACGCAGTATATCCAAGTGCAGTCATAGAAGTCAAACAAGAAGAACTATTTCATTTTTATAATCCTACACCAGAATGAGCACAAGAACCTAATTTCTACTAAAAACCTTTTTTTTTGGGAATCAATTCGTAGTTTTTTACTTGTATAGTAAAACCATGACTTGATTCCCAAACATTAATTTTTTATTGTATTAACTATTTTGTAACTTTTTTTTAGACAACTAATTAGTTGTCTAAAAAAAATTTTCTTTATACCAAATGTTTAGATCACACTATAATAATCATTATATTAAAAATGAAGAACTTGATTTTTTTTATAATTGTATTCAGTGGGCAGTTGATCAATATTATTATATTAATGAAAATAATTTTATACATTATAAAAATAATATTTTATATATATAGCTAAACTATTAAAAAAATGGAACCAAAAATGGAAAGAAAAAGTTTTGAAGAATACGATACTCGTTATGAAAAATTGATATGGTTTTGTCCACAAACAAGGTTGGACTATAAATACGAAAAAGTTCCTACTCTAAAAGAAGTATGCAAAAGAAATATGGCTTACGATAGAATCAAAGCTGAAATCGAATTATTTTAAAAAAAACTCGCAAGTGTTATACCTATGCAATATTACGATAGTGAATATATTATATGGGACGAATCGAAATATAAATCAACAGAATTTACTCCTCGCTTTTTATTTAAAGAACATTTAGATTTTTTTTACAGACAAGCTCATTTTTTATATATAACACTTGAAATATTTTATTCACATTATTTTCACAATTTTTTAAACCACTCTGAATATGATCAATTTTATATTTTATTAAAAAATTATATAGAATGGTCTTATCAACAATATGATTTTATTACTTCAAAAAAATTTGTACATATGAAAGATATTGTTTTATATTTATAGCAAAACTAATAAAAATGAAAACAAATGGATACGCAAAAAATCAAAAAACACCCAAAAAAGTTAGAAATCAAATGAAAGGTATATTTTTTTCTGTTTTTTCTTTTAATCATTAAATTTTTTTATATATTCATCCTATTTTTTTTTACAGCAATGTATCCCTACTTTTTCAAACTGCAAAGAGAAAGTTTAAAACAGTCAAGAACGTTAAACGAGCGTTATTTTTGTATCAAACTATGTGGTATATGCCAAAGTTGTCAATTTAAAAAAAATTAATTTTGTATTTTTTATTTTAGAAATATATACTCTATCACATTTTTTCTCTTTTTTTTTCCTTATTGTTTTTTATTTTTTATTCCTCTTTTTTTATACAACTTTATACTAACATTTTTTTTTTTCTTTAGATATAAAAAATGAATAATATTAATAATGATGAAAATTGGGAGTGCGACCTCGTGGCTCCAGCTTTCGAATTCAAACCGCCAAATTTGAAATTAAAAAGACCGTTAAAAGGACTTAATTATGAAAAATGCGCTAAATTAGAGCTAAAGAACTTAAAAGCTTAAAAGTAGAAAAACAACTAGAAGAAACAGAAGAAAAATGGATATGTGACGCCCCTCCCTTTGAGCTGAAAGAAGAGTGGATATGTGACGCTTCCCCCCTTTAATTTAAATTGAAAATATTTATATGAATAAATTTTTTTTATTTTTTAGCAAACTAATACAATGATTGAAAATTCAAATTATGTGGTGAAAAAAATTGTTTTGTCAATTGAAGAAGCACTATTCGTTGTAGAAATGTCTAGAAAATTTAACAAACGATTCGATGATGAACTCGATATTTACAATTCTTTCATCACGTTTGGAAAAAAACTTAACCCAAACATAACGTTTGAGAATCGGGCGAAAAAACACTACCCTATTTTCAGGGAACAAAATAAATTTAAATTGTAACAGTTTTTTTTATGAAAATTTTTTTTTACATCGTCATTGGGACCTTTTTTTAATCGGTTGCTTTTTTTTGTTCTCGGTTCTTTTTTTTTTACCTCGGTTTCTCGGGTTTTTTTCACTGTCTCGCTTTTTTTTAAAGCGGTTTTTTTTTCTTTAACTCGGACGGCGTCTTAGACAAGAATTGTAACGGACGGGTGGTGTCTTAGACAAGAATTGTAACTTACATTATCATCATATATATTTATATATAAATATATATATTTATACATATGTATATATATACATATATATAAATGTATATATGTTTATACATATACATATGTATAAATACATATATATAAATGTATATATGTTTATATATATATATACACATATACGTCTGCCCATGATGGGGTGGATGTTATATTTATCTTACAAAAATGACATATCATTCGCTGAAATGATTGCTAAAGGCGAGGAAAGGATAAAAAACCTGCTGAGGCAGATGGTCGAAAAAGAGCAGCTGGAGGAGAGACTAAAAGCAAACTTTGATAATAAAAAAAAAGAAAGTCAGTTTCTGGAAAGAGCAGCAGAAGAAGTTTGAAGGATTTGCATGTTGTCTTTCTAGTCCGAGCTGGGGGACTTGATATTGACATGATGAACATTTCCATATCGCAGATGACAAGAATAAGCCATTAAAATATAGAGAATGAAGCACTTATAATAGTAGAGCAGAACCTGGACAAGATCATGTTGACAATTGACTCTGTACAATGCCAGGAATTTAACAGATCAAGTGTTAGATTAGCTATGTTGTTGTCTGAGCTTTCTTTACCAGATTGATATATTCGAACGCCATATCTTCAAATTTTCTGCATTTTCAACCACAACACAAAGCCGTTTTTCAAACGCGTTCTTATTAATTAAAAAAGTCATCAATTTTCTTATTAATTAAAAAAGTCTTCAAGTCCCAATGAAGAGTTGCCATGTCTGGTGCAATTTATTGTTCTCCAATTGCTGAACAATGTTTCTCCGGGATCTGTCTGCAATAGCCTAAGAAGTAGACACATTAAAACTGTTACCTTGTGACTCTTCAATGAAAGCTGCTTTAAATGTTGCTTGTTGAGCTGCAGACATTTAAGCGTTTTGCTAAAGCAACAAGTCTAGTACGTTTCAATATATCATGAGGAATAAAGGCAGATGTCTCTGTGTGTGAGGAACGGTGATGGCATCTTTTACTTGTGTTCGGAGTCTCAAAATTATGTCACATTCACCTTCATTGCTAATATATTTATCTAATAGGCTTTGAGTTGCTGTTTTTTCTCCTTCATCTGCTCTTTGCTTCTCCGTAACAGCTCTTCTCTGTGCCAACTTCTTTCGTACATTACTTCTTGAATCTTTGAATCTTTTGTTAGATTTTTCATGGAGTGGAGAAATGCCATATCTTTAGTATTCCCAATAAGCTTCTCTATATCGGCTGGCCAGAGTGCATCTTCAGGTGAAATAGCTTCACCCAAACCAAATATTGCAAGGGACTTCCTTGTACCTTAGGATCGTAAATAAGATACCATTACAGATCATACTACTGAAAAAATAGGTTACAGTTCAGATAAGTAGTATTATTTAATAGTAAAAAAACCACCACAGTTACCATTAGCCATTAAAAGTGAGTTGGTAAATAATAATGAGAAGTTATCTAATGCTATTCAATTTCCCTAGTATCACTAATGCTATGAAAAATGATAAAAATTAGTAAATATGTAAAAATTTTATTATACAATCAAAAAGATAGTTGGCTTACCAACTATTATAAAGAAAAAACAGGAGAAAATTCTGGATTTTTCTCTCATAAAGAAAACCAAAAATATTGAATTCAGTCAAATGCAGACAGCAAGGATAAAAAATTCAAAGATATAGTATTATTAAACTAATTTAACATTATTTATTTCAAACATAAACATAAAAAACCGCTGAAGAAATTAATAACAGCTTATAGTCTATGATAGGTAAATGTGAATTATGCAAATGACTGGAGGACCCCCTAAATGTTAATATAAGTAAGAAATATTTCATATTATACCATTTCAGCCCAAAAGGAAATTTTTTAAAGTGGGTGCAAGGGTATTAAAAACTTTGGTGCGTTTGATGCGCCCTAATATTTATATACCTGTAGACCAACATTTATTTTTAATTGGATTGACATCATTTGTTAAAAAAAGTTAACGATATTGTCAAATAGCATTTGTCCTCTTTCAATCTCATTCCTTTCTAATTTTGCCAATAATAGATGATTTCAAATATTGAAAACGCTCGGGTGCACTTTCCAATCCAACACCATCAAAAAAGAAGCCTTGTGGAATTTCTGGCAATCATCAGATGAAATTTCTTCAATGATAAGTGATTTATTAGGTACTGTAAACATTTCTCAATTTTCAACATACATTTCTCGACTAGTTGAAACAGCATCATATACATACTTTGACATATACACTCAAGCCAATAACTATGCCAATCAATTTCAGCTGATGATGTAACATGGAACAAAGTTGCAAGTATGGCCTACTCAATACCTTTTAAATCATTTTAATCATCTGGCTTGTAAGTAGATGTTAAATTAGCTTTGTCCTGTTTATAACGATTTAACTATGTATACACTCGAGCCTATAACTATGCCAATTATTTTCAGCTGATGATGTAACATGGAACAAAGTTGCAAGTATGGCCTACTCAATACCTTTTAAATCATTGCCATAGAACGACTAAATATTATTTGTGCATTAATTACCTCCATGCCAGGAGAGAGCTATAATAATTTAAGTTTGTACATTTGATAAGTTCCAAACTTCAAATGTACAAGGATTATTTTCTTTCAGTTTTAATTTAGATTACATGCTTTACATGACTGACTTATCGGCACGCAATCCATTGATATTGCTGTAACAACTCCATTTAATGAAGAGAACCCACGTCTTTGCCTGCTACCACCAACTGATACTGCAGTGTTAACAATATTTGTAAATAAGTTCTTTCTCAGCATCAATCATTGTTTTCTTTTGCAACAATCACGGACAGATTTCATTTTTTTGTTATTATTTTTAGTCAAAGGTTTAGTAATTCTCATTAAAAATGTACATTTTTCTAATCCTGAGAAACCTTGATCGCATGCATGCATTCTATTATTTACATCAAAAGATTTAGAAATAAGATTTTAAAAGTTTAAAAATTAATATTTCATTGCAGTTAGAGCAGCAAATATTATCATTGAGCTGATTCTTTTTTTTTTTGGTAAAATATTCTGAAAAACTAAACTTAAATTGTAAACATTTTTTTGCAATAAAATTTCAATAACCAACAGTTTTATTTTTATTATGCTAAGTTGTCCCAATTTCTCAATTTTTTTTGAGGATATAGATTAATCCAGGCTTGGACGGGAATGGCGTGCGATTACGCGCTTGGTTTGACCACGCATATTATATATATTTTTGAAAATATAACCACGGTTGCTTTTAAGTTTTCGAAATGAGTCGATAAAAAAATGTTTAAAATAGCGTTAGAAATAACTTTTTATTTTATTTTAAGTTGATTGTTGATCTTTTTAAAAACTTTTATATTACGTGAAGATTTTTAAATACTATTACTATTTTTTTTAAACTATAATAATAAAATACGATATACAAAACATTTTTAAACAAATCGATTAATTACTTGCAATGATTCTTAAAAGTGGACACTTTGTATTTAAAATATTCAAGAATTTTATTTGAATTTTTTTTTTATTGTATAAGAAGTCGAAAAAAATAGACGTCATGCTCAGTTGAACTAATAGGTAGAAGTTAGAAATTATTTGCACTCTTGCGCAGTGATTTTAAGAGTATTATAGTGTTTTATTTTTGAATGAAAATCTCCGCGGAAGAGTTAATGATCTTTTACTTATAATTAATATTTGTTGGACAGCCTTTATGGACGACATGCATGTATATTTTATGATAAATGTAAAAGCTCTGATTTTTTTAAATGTATTTTGTTGGATTAAAAAAAACGGAATTGAGAAGACAAATACAATAACTTTAATAGTCCGATTCAGATGTTGAGCTATATTCGTCGTCAATGGAGCTTTCGTCGGAACTATCGATTGTTTCTAGTGCCCTCCATTGATTCAAGGCGAACCCCCCTGCGTTTATTTAGGTATATATTGAGGGAACTATTCAAAATATCATTTTACGGTAAAATTTGGATCATTCCCGGCTATCAATATTGCGTCTTCCATTGTCTGGTTGCTCATTTTTAAACGACGATCACTTAGTATCAGGTTAGTATACTGAAAATCCGTTCCACAGACGAGTTTGAGCAAGAAATGCACATTAATAGTTCAACAAGAAGAAGAACGTTTGGGAAAGTTTTTCTATAATAAACAAAAATTTTCGCCCATAGCAGCGCCGTTGTAACTCCTTTATACTCTGTGTTTATTAATAATTTAAAAGCATTCCATTCAGAGAGAACCATTTCAACTTTTAATCCTGGGTATTCTAAAAGAATTTTAAATTCCCTAATTAATAAAGAGATGCTAGCATCGCCGTACATATTGTCTGCTGTCCAAAATTGGTGATCCAACCAACTCATTGATCCAAAGACCGTGTTTGACAACGAACTAAATCTATCGTCTATTAATGGTTTAATGATGTTGACTGCAGTTTTTCTTACCTCTACAGCAGCATTAATACTATCAAAGTTAATGTTAGTCATATCGTAAAGCTCAATGTCAACAAATTCTGCATTTGTTTTTTTTTAACTCGTGGCCGTCTTTGAAATAAGAAGAAACAAGAGTAGTTGTATCATCTTTGTACTTGATTCTAAATTTTAGTAAATACGAATCAAGTATATCGTCTATTGTTTCATTACTTAATTCAACCAAGTAATCCTTAGTTAGATCTATGGCTGGTTTTACCTCGTGCACCATCAACGTTTTTTTTTCGAAAACCAATGATAACGGGCTCAATTTCTCTAAGACGTCTAAGTAACCGCAAAACATGCATAACAGTCGGTAGTTATGCAAACGATTGGAGATTCCGAAAATTTTAGCGGGCATTTCTGCTGTTGTATTGCGATTGACAAGTGCGTTGTCAGAGCCTACAATAATTGCAGGCCAGTTATGTACCAATCTTGTCAATCCTTGTCTTCTGTGACTAACAAAGCGCGTTCCTGATATTTTGGGCAAGGTGTAATATGTAATATTTAGTGCCTCTGCTGCTTTTTTAACTTCACTTTTTAATTTTCCAGAATGGCGAAATAAATGGAATATGGTAGTATAAAATTGATCACAATCTCTATATTGAACAATATTTCTTGCACTATCTTTAATTGCCAGTTCCAAACGGTGGTTCACGCAGTGCATTTTAACTAGCCATGTTCTGTTGTTTTTCATTTGAGTTAAGACCCTATTATACATGCCTAAGTTAACGCTAGCTCCGTCAGAAGTAGCGCTGACAAGTTTATTTTTATATGCATCTGCAGTTAAAGGAATATTTCCTGATTCATAAAAAATGCTGTCAATAGCCTTTTTAATGATATTAGCGTTCACACCACCCAAACTGTTCATCTCTAGTAAAGATACTACAAGATAAGCAGGTATGCCATCTCGTTCAACACGAACAAGAACCAACTCTTTCTCATCCTTTGTTTTTCGTGCTTGAGAGCCATCAGAAAATATGGAGAAAAAGTTTTTCTCTTTATCAATTTTAGCAATTTTTTCTTTAATGGCATTAGCAATGCAGAAGATAAATTGACGTGCTAAATATAAATGAAAATTAATTTAATCTTTGTTAATTTCTTAAATAATATCAAATTAATTTAAAAAATGAATTACCTGCTCGATTGTGGCCTTTTCCTTCTACAAGTTGCACACCATTAAGTCTTTGGCATTTGATAAGTACTTCAAAATGACTATGGGGCATGCTTGGTTTTAAAGCCATTTTGTATGCTGTTTTTATCATCTTAAAATACGCTTCACGAATGTTTTGCTTATTATTTAAAGAGTCAACAAGTAATAATAATTTAGCAAGTAACAACAAGTTCAATAAGTTTAAGTAATAATGAATTTAATTAAATAATGAACTCAATATATTTTATGGGCCAGAGAGCGTTAAAAAGTCATTCATCAAGAAAGAAGCATTGTGAATGTTCGTCTCTTCACATTAAAACAACACATAATCCAATTACCAATTAACATGTAATAACAACCTTTTCTCAAAATGCAATTCATTTCACAAAACACAATTCAAGTTTCCACTATTCAGCGTATGTTGTGTCAGACTTGGTTAATTATTCAGAGATCAGATGAACTCTTGAAAATTTCGTCATCATTTTCTTTATGAGCTAGTGATGGACTTTTGATTTTGTTTAAATCAATATTTCCTGACAGTGCTCTCTTCAATAAGACAAGTGCTTATAAAAATTTTTCGAATAGCTCCTCACTTTCAATCTTATTACAGATATAGATAATCAGACTTTGATGCTGTCTCTTTCGATGAAAGTCCTAACTCAGTTGTGCAAATGGGGCAGATGGATCTTATTAATTATTGGGATAGTATTTTAAACCGTGTTTGTACTCGTTACAAAGACTTAACCTTTATTGGACATAGTCGAAGTTGAGATCATCTGCATAATTTTTTATTGGGTTTGAAGTCTTTAAATTAAACCTAGCTTATTTAAGTATCAATAGATGGCATATACGCAAATTAAGCCTTCTACTCTGAGTTACAAAACTATCATGCGGAAAATGACATTTACTAACTAATTTCAGCTGGATCTTGTGGTCCTCATTCGATTCCATTATCATTCAAAACTGGGAAAAACAAAACAGACTGGGTGAATTTAGAAGATTTAAATACTTCTCCATGATTATCCTTCCAGACGGGAAGACTTTACTGTTGTGACTGAAAGTAATCAATTTCCTCTTCCTTTTTTTGGTATTCGATGAGTTAATGATGAAAAGGTGGTTTTAAGAGCTGTTAATATTTAGGAGAACATTTGTAAAAGTGTAGGTTTCAAGAATCTATACCAAAGAGTAATAAGCTTTCGTGCATGAGCTACCAATCTGTTTTATTTATCCTCTAACTTTAGCAAAATTTTATTTCTTAGCCCATATAGCTCATATTATGCAACCATTTTTAACCATATATTAATATGCTAAAACTATGATGCCATTTTTATTTGACGGCCTTTTTCGCCTTTCAAATAGTATAATGTCAAAGTTTATTATTGCTGATAATTTAGGTCAATGTAAAAGTGCAAATAGCCTCTGCAAATTGGATTTTTCAAAAGAAAAATACTATTTAAAAAAGCAAGATATTGGATTTGGTGCCAGCGTTTTAAGATATCCGATGTGGTGATATCTGAAAAATTGCCTTTAAAATATGCTATTGTGCGAAATGTAAATTGTTTTGACCCAGAAATAATGTGTAATGAAGAAATGGCAAAGAAAAGAATAAGTGATAGCATGATTCAATTGTAATGGGTGGACATGCGGATAATACTGAATTCAAGAAATATTTAGAAAAGATTTTCTCTTAAAACAGGAATTTTTTCATGAATTTCAACAAAATAGATGATATATTGGATGAGTTCTTGTTTTCTAGCGTTGGTTTAGATGATTATCCGGCACTGTCCAAATTAATCAAAATGATGTTGACTTTTGTTCATGGTCAAGCAGCGGTTGAAAGAGGGTTTAACATTAACAAGAATGTTACAACCTAATTTAATGAGTAAATGACTAATAAGCCAGAGAATTGTGTATGACCATATGAAAGCTCTCGACTTAAATCCAGAATCTATAGTTATCTCAATGGAACTAGGAGAAGCTGCCAAAAAATCAACGAAAGATTGAATTTTGGCTATACTTTTCAACAAGAAATAAAAATTTGTTTAAACTTTTATCATTCTTTCATTTTTATTTTTTCTGAGCCCTTTGGTGTATGTCTATTTTTCATCTTTATAAATATATTGATTTAAGCTCTATATTTTACTTTTACATCATTTGTGTAATTTAGTTTATTTTATTCTGAATGCTAATTATCAAAACAGTTTATAGAGTCTATAAAAGGATAGTATTTTTACATTTTAGTTGGATTAAATTTTAAATGTACTTTAATCACAATAGTCACATTGACACAATTACATACATAGTCACAATTAATCACAATGACAACATACTTATAATACTTTAATAAATGTAATAATGATACTTTATTTTGAACTGTACATAATTTTTCTATGTATTATTCCCCAATCCTTTTTAAGCCTAAAAAAGCTCACAATAACTGAAATAAAATCTGGAATAAGAGGTCGACAATCAGGGAAAATAGAATCATGATCAGGGAAAAGTCAGGAAAATTTAACTTAAGATTTTGGCAGACACCCTAATACAGTAACTTACGGGTGAATCAGCTTTAAGCCAAAGGTTTAAACAGAACAAAAACAAACATACATTTATTTTTGGGTGAGTCTACAGCGCCAGAAGTTTAAACAGAACACAAACATATAGTAACTTACCAATGAGTTTGAAATTTTTATACTTGGTTTTTATTTTTTTTTATTTTTGTAGTTCCTCCAATAATTGATAATAGTGAGCTGTGTGGCAGTTACCAAATAAAGCTTATCTAAAAATGAACTTTATGGCATAAAATGGCATCCAATAATTTTTATTTCTCTATTGCGAGTCTATTATAAATTTACAAAGTCAGTCAAATATGTATTATTTAGACAACTTGCAGCTTTTTTCCAAGCTTGTATTTAAATTCCAGTCTCATTTCGTATTAAAAACAGGTTTAGGGGGTTTCACAAATATTATCATAAATAAGCATTTTAAAAACCAATCTATTATATCTGCAAACACATATTATACAAAAATACAAAGTAGTTGATAGTTGCCTTTGGCAATATATAATTAAAAAGAGGAAATGCATATTTTAATTAATGAAAGATTTAGCTTTTCTTTTAATTAAAGCAACTAATTTCTACAGTTATTTCTAAAACTTTATTTACTAATAATGATATCATAATCTCTGATAAAACAAAATGAATAAAATAATGCTGTATAAACATCCTATAACTTACTGATAAAGTACAGATTTATCAAATATCGCATTTTTTTATTAGGTTTGTTTCTCCATTTACATATATTTTTAATGAGATAAGAACGAATGAAAATTGTTTAGCATTTTGACAAATCTTTGATTTATGACTAATATAAATGTTATTCACTAATATAAGTGAACTAAATTCTTTTTTTTTTTTTTTACAAGCTAAGCAAATCCATGACTTCAGCATTAATTTATTGAATATCTGATCAGATATATTTTCACAATATTTATGGAATTATTCGCCCCACATATCACACTGTACCATATAAATATTAGTATTTTTTGCAGGATACCATATCCAATTTGAGTGGCATGAGCAAGAATATTCCAAAGTGATTAATTTTTCTTCATTAAAACATGATTTTGATTAGCAAACTGGAAAAGCAGAAAAATGTCTTTTTAAATGCATTCAATTAAATTGTTTTCTTATTTTGTCTTTGTCTAGAGATAAAGCTCTAATACCATATTTGTGAAGTATGTTTATTGCATTAGCTATTGCATAAGCGCCAAAATCCACACCATTAGTTTGTTGTTGATATTTGCGTACATGGATGGTTAAGATTTTGCCTTTTGTTTTTGTATATATTTTACATATATATGCATTTGCTGCTTAACGTGACCTTCACTTGGCCAAGGAAAAGACTGTTATTTCACATTGGAAATAGTAATCCAATGATATTGTTTAGTATATAATACTAAATAGTATATAATATTAATAAAATAACAGTATACAATACTAATAAAGTAACAGTATATAATACTAATAAATTCATTCCTTACCTCACAAATACCATATACCATAAAATCATTCCTTACCTCACGAAACATACTTTTCACCTAAAATTGTTTTTTGAAACCCAGACTTTTTTTGGCAGCATTATATCTCTCTTATATCTTATATCATTCTTATATCTCTCAGCATATCATTGTTCTCAATAGTATCTATTTCATATGTGACAACACAGGCGGGTTGTTTTCAAGCATAATCCATTCAATACTTTTTCTGAATTATCTGTCTGAAGAATGATATTTACACTTGCATCTGTGTGTCCAGACTCAACTAGTACTTTATGATTTTTATTTGATTCAATTTTTTAACTGCTTAGGCTCTCAACTTTTCTGCACCAACTCTATGCCGCCCTAAGTATAATACAACCTTTCTTAAGGGAATGCTTAACGCTTGTAACTGACGCTTATTTTTTTTAACAGGCTGCAAATGAATACCTTGTTCAATTGGAATGCATTCTTCAAATGATTTTTTAATTTTCTTTAGAATATCTATTTCATTATCTAATTTCTTTTTATTTTCAATAATATATGTTTCATCGAGAACTAGTTAAGCATTTAGCTAGCTCTCGAAACAGGTTGCCTTTGTGTTTAACCACGCTTTTTGTTTAGTAATGAATCTAATGTTTTTATGCCACTATCTACTTCTGTCTTCTGCTTTGTAATAAATAATTCATTTTGTGGCTATAAAGGTTTTCTTTCAAAATTAGTTTCTTTATCCAAGCTTAAAAACGGCGAGGAAATGTATAATTGAGATAAATTGTACCAAGACCATGAAAGAAATTTATTAAAAACTGCAAATAAATAATTGCAAAGATAACCAGTCTTTCCAATCTTGGCAAGTGCAATACGGCATAGTGATTGAATCGCCAAAGTCTTTCCAATCTTGGCAAGTGCAATACGGCATAGTGATTGAATCGCCAAAGTCTTTCCAATCTTGGCAAGTGCAATACGGCATAGTGATTGAATCGCCAAAGCTAATATGATGGAACTCAGTCTTGTATTAAAGTCACTATACCTAAAAGAAAAAGGTATGTTTTATTGTGTTGTGTCAAAAAGTCTAAAAATAGTGTTTGTCACATTGCACAATAAGTGAAAAATATTTAACATTTATTCTTTTTTAAAACTTTTTTAATGGCAGTTTGCCTGAATCAAAACATAAAATTTAAAGAAAAAATAAAGAAATCTTCTTTTATGTTTGAAGATCCCTTAAAAAACTTTCTTTTAACTGTTTTGTGGTCACTAAAGTAAACTCTTTATCAAAATGTATATTAAATTAAATTTTAGATGTTGTATTTTTTTAAAAATTTTAAACTTTATTAGGAAATAATGAACTTCATTAGGAAATAAGAAACAGTAAAGTTAATAAAGAACACTTTTGCATGCTTTAATAAAGAACCTTTCTATATTTTTGATAAAACAATATTAAAGTTCATAAAATTTAAAAATACTATTACCAAATTTTACTTCCATTAGGAAAAAAATGTATATAAAGCACCTATTATACAAATCTAGAAAGTAGTCTTCAATAAGAAAAGCGAGCATGGTTGATAAACAAGAGTTGATATGTTTTTTCAGATATCAATGTTTGAAGGTTTCATTCTGCCGTTCAACTCCATTGTTAGTAATAATACTTACCATTAATCTGTCTTACGATACAAGTATGCCCACCTATATTAATAAAATGGTACAAAGTTATGTTTGGATTTAGTGTGAAAACGACGTTTTGAAGTCAATAAAATTTTTTTGTTGGCCAAACCGATTTAAATTGTAAGACCAAATTGTAAGAAATAAAATTTTTATATACCAAAATGTTTATAATAAAATTTTATTTTTAGTATTGCAACATATAAACATTTCAAGGTTTTATTTTTTCAAATAATGATAAAAAACCATATTTCTTTCGAAACAAAACTCTCTTTTTAGAGGTATAGAACTTTGAAATGGAATAAAACAAGGTGTTTTTTTTTTAAATATGCAATGTAATTGACTTTATTCAAAAGATAATGTTTTGGCATTATAACTTAAATATGATTTCTGGCATATGACCGCCACGGCTGATTCGAACGTAATCTAATCTGGAGGTCCGATTTTCAATCACTTTTTCAAACATTTTTGGCCGCATATCTGCAATAACGCGGCTAATGTTGCACTCGAAGTGGTTAATCGTTTTGGGCTCATCGGCGTAGACCAGCAACTTCACATAAGTGGCATGATCTTGGAGGCCAAGTCACGGTCCCTGATCTTGAAATTACGCGGTTTCCAAACGTTTCCTTCAGTAAATCGAAAGTGGCATAAACTGTGTGACATGTTGCACCGTCTTGTTAAAACCACAGCTCCTGCACATTATCGTTGTTCAATCGAGGAACGAATAAGTCAGTACTCATGGCTCTATAGCGGTCACTATTTACTGTTACGTTCTGGCAAACATCGTTCTTAAAGACGTACGGACCAATGATTCCATCAGCCCATAAAGCAAACCAAACAGTCAGTTTTTCTGGATGTAATGTTGTCTCAACATGCACTTGAGGATTGCCTTCGCTCCAAATGCGGCATTTCTGTTTATTGACATTTAACCAAAAGTGAGCTTTATTGCTAAATAAAATTTTCTTAAGAAAATCGGTATTTACGGCAATCTTGTTTTGGGCCCATTCACCGAATTTACGTCTTGCTAGGTGATCGCGTGGCTTCAATTCTTGCACGAGTTGAATTTTGTAAGCACGCAAACCAAGTTCTTTACTCAAAATTTTCCACAAAATGGATGAACACAGTTTCAATTCCTGTGCACGATGCCAAATAGACTCATTCGGGTCTTCCTCTACACTACACTCAGCAATGGCTTCTTTAGAACGACTGTACGACGTTTCTGTGGGTGCATGTTATCATGTAAAGTAAAAGTGGTGCGAAAATGGTCCACAGTTTATTGAATTAATTGCTCTGATAGGCGATATTTCGAACAGATATACGTATTTCGAACAGAGCTATTGTTTTCAAAATAAATTTGCACATTTTGAAAGCGTTGTTCAGGCGTCAGTCTATTCATGTTGAAATGCCGAACCAAACTAAACATAAATCACTTAACAGCTGACAAAATGGCTGCCAGTTAAAACAATGTTTTTAACTTCAAGTTCTATATCTGTAAAAAAAAACCTTTCTAAAACTTACGTATACGTATAATTAACTAACTAATTAAAATACTAATTTTTTATATGATATTGATAAGTTTCAGTTTGAACTTTTATATAAATATCAAGACTTTCATAGAATATACTTTTAAGAATGTCATTTAATGAATAAAAATTAAATAATGAAGATAGCTTTAACAATGTTAACAATCGAATGCAATTGCGTAATCGTAAAACAATGTCTTTGTTGAAATCAAAAAAAGACCTAATTAAGTGAATAATGAAAACTTATTTATATAAAAAAATCCCTAAAATAGCGCTCACTTGTTTTTAAATAGAGTAATTTTGTTTACTCAGTTTCAATTTTTTTTAGTTTGAGGTGCTCAATATATGCATATAATATATGTATGTACTTTTTGTACTGTTATGTAATTTTCATTCTTATAAAAGTTGCTTACGGGGACATTTTTTTACAAAAAAACGATGCCTACGGGAACAAAAAATTAACGGGTACACTAAAATGTGTCCCCGATAATGCTATTGTCCCCGTAAGTGTTCGTTTTTTTGTAAAATCTGTCCTCGTAAGTGATACTATAGGTGTGCTTGTATATATACATATATATATATATATATATATATATGTATATATATATATATATATATATATATATATATATATATATATATATATATATATATATATATGTATATATATATATATATATATATATATATATATATATATATATATATATATATATATATACACACAAACCAGATTTAAATGTATAAATATTGAAAAAACATCTTGAATGCTTTTGAGTTTATTCCGTAAGCACACATTCCAAAAGGCTCCTACCGTAAGGAACTGTTTCGCAAGTATCTTTCGATATGATTTGTTTTGCAAGTTTCTTTTCGTAAAGGGTTATTATGGAATTATTATTAATTTTTTTCGTATTATGCGTTACGGAAGGTGAATTTGCGCATGTACAACTTCTGCAATTGCAACTTGAAATACAGAAGATAAAAATTCAAAATTTTTGTAAGTATTTGTTTACGGCAAACAACCGTTGAGCGAATCCTAAAATTTCTTCCTTCCAACTTGCTTAAACAAGAATCTTAAAAAATAGACTTATTTAATGTTATTTATATAAAAGAAATTCTTTAAATGTATGTTAATCTGGGTTTTATAAGAAACCAAACTTAAAAAAAATAATATTCCCCCCAAAAAAAGTAAATAAATAAAACACGATGAAAACCTTTTCATTTTCAGATTTCGTAAAATAATGTTTTTGTACATTAAAAATCTTAAGTATTAATGTTTATAAATTCTGAAATATCATGCGCGCTATTGTAAGCCATGTGCACAAATGTTAAAAATATGTCTAAATTGATAAAAAAAGAAAGAAATCCAACTGCATCTAAATCTTTTTTACTCCTATTAGTGATATTAAAACGTTTTTTAACTTTTTGCTTTTAATAAGTACTAGTGGTAGATTTAGAGCAGTCTGATTTTTTTGAAATAAACAATTATTTTAAATTTTAAAATGTAATTCTTTAATTTATAATTATGACTTTGATTTAAGTAATAGCATAAAAAAGCTATTGCAAAAGGTTTTACAGCAGTGTTAAACAATTTTAGACATGTAACCAAACTACTAATACAAAATTACTTTCAGAAAAGGTTTATTAAAAGTAAATAGTATTAGTAATTATGTGAAATAAATAATATAATTTATTTCAAAATTAAATATAAATTTGAAAAAATAGTAAACATGTTAAATTCATGTTGGATATCTGAATGTCAATTGTGGGAGGTCTCGTTATCTTCTTAAATCTTCCATTTCTGTTATACCTTAACTTATATTTTTTGGATTACTTCTAAGACAATATAAATATTTAAAAGGTAGTGATCAAAATGGTTAAAAATTGGTTACGACAATTTGTACTGTCATATCCAATCAAATTATAGAGCATGAAATGTTAAAGCAAAAGACACGTTATCATGAAAATAAAAGGTATTTTTTAAAAAAAACCAGTGAGTAACTGGGAGCCCTATTTTAAACACATATTTTTTTAGAGAGTATAAAATGTTATCAAATAAAAGAACAGACATTTACATAGTATATTTAAACTTTCTTTTAAAGTACTTACCTTAATGTGCACTGTAAAAATATTTTATAAGAGCTAATTATTTAATATAGTGTTTAAAATAAATATAGTATTTTATTTAAACATGCAAGGAACGCAAGGAAAAAATATATATTCACATTAATATTTGTATATCTTGGTAAAAATTGAAATTAAGTAAAGAGAGCTCACAGTAAAATATTAAATAACTTTTTATTTATCCCTTTAAGTCGAAGATAAAATCATCTGTCAGGGTTTTCAACTTTCCATTTTTCTACGTTTTTATAAGACATTTTTGGTCAATATTTGAATACCTTTACTTTCTTCCTGCTTCCAACATGTAACACCGAAAGTTTTTTTCGATAGGAAGAACATTTTATTTGGTTCAGATTGACATATACAATTTTTAAACATTTCCCTTGCGACAATGATTTCTAATCTCCTACGCATTTCATCAACACTCGTTATACATTCAGATCATATAAATATTTTTTTTTAATTTTGCATCAAATGACTGGGATATACCTTACCAAACCTTACCAAAAACCTTACCAAAAAACCTTACCAAAAAAAGAAACCTTACCAAAAAAAGAAAGCAACCTTACCAAAAAAAGAAAAAGTTAAAAGATTTATCAGAAAATAAAATAAAATAAGTAAAATTCCAAAGGTGGTTTAAAGAGTGATTGGTTTCAATAAAGAATTAAGAATTATATAAAGGGAATAACCTTTTGTAGGTGCCTATAATTTAAAAAAAAACCCTGCAAAAGAAAATTGATTTAGTTTATAAGTAAAAAAGAATATACATATTAAAACGGTAATAGTTAAGTTCAACACCGAAATGAAGATTAAAATTGATTGATTAAATTTAGTTATTGGTAAAATCAGATAAAGTTTTACAAAATTATTTATTTAAAAAGTGACCAGAGTAAGAACTCATTGACTGAAAAAAAATTAAAAATATTTATTGTCTCACTGCTTTATTTTTAAAAAATGCCTCAAAAATTTTTTTTGAGGATGTTACTCTTTTCCATTTACTATCTTCTATAGTCTGAAGAAGTTCTACATTAAATAAAAATGCACTAACAAAAACTAAATTTTAAAAAAAAGCTGTTTAATATTTCTCAGAAAGAATAAACAATGATTCTTTTGAATCATGCAATCGGCTTATTAGTTGTAAAACTTGTTGGTTTTAGGCAAGAAAATCAAGAACATTTTTAATAACTTTTATTAGTCAAATATTTATTAATGTTAACTTTAAATTGAATAAAACTAACATAATTTAAAATATATAAAACTTTAAAATCTGGAAATTTTAAAATTTGGATGATCTTTACTTGTGAACTACAATTAAATTTCTTTGTGTCCTGGATCATTTGAAAGTTTTTAAAATAACTGTGATACCTATCTAAAATATCTGTGATACCTACCTTGAAGTTTTATAAATATCTCGAATACCTATTATTATTTTTAAAAACATGTATTTATATATTATCTACAATTGAATGAGTTTTTAAGTTAATGATATACATATATAAATATATAACTATAAATAAATAAGTATATAATATACCTTATATAAATAATTAAGTAGAACTTAAAAATTTTTAAAATTTTTTTTAATCAAAACTAAGTTAACTTGTCACTTGGTAAAAATTACTTGTACTCATTCTTCCGAAGGTGCACATTAAATGAAGTAAGCAACTAAGTCTCATAGCGAAAGTACTTTATTCTATAATGAAGCTTATTTTTGCAAGGTGCAAATTGTTCAATATTTGAATGCAAATTGTTCAATATTTGAATGGGTGCAAATTGTTCAATATTTGAATGTCCTGTTTCACGAAGAAAAAAATATAATGAAAGTATTTTTTCTATCCCTAAAGAGTCAAATGACCCTGTAAAAAATAAGTGGAGAGAAGAGTTAATAAATGTAATCTCTAAAGATCGTGTTCTAAAAATTATTCAGTTAAACAGTTTACACATATGCGAACGACATTTTAGTTCATAACAATTATGGATATGTAAATGTTTACCTTACTATCTTATATATTTATTTACTGATACTAATCCATATTCCTAATGGAATAAAACTTAACCCAAACTCTGACTTTACTCTAAAAAAAGTTTATTTACAGATTTATTTTCATGTTACTTTTTTATGTTACTGTTACTTTATTTTCGTTTAACCTTTTTAATTTTAATTTAAAATGTATTACTAATACATTTTAAAATAAAATTAAAAAGTGTAAACGGAAATAAAGCAGTAGTAATATATGATATAAAAAAATAGTATCAAATTAAAGCTGCCATAACAATGATAATTATGCCCAAATACTATTATTGCATAATTATCATTGTTATCGCAGCTTTAATTATATACTTATTATCAATACTATTAGATCATGGTAGAAAGTTGATGAAAGATGGTGTGAAACTAACTCTTAATCTCCCAATTAAGTCGATAACTTTTCCCTTATCTGCTGCTAGAGACAATACTTCAGTCTTAAAGAGAGAAGAAATTTTATTAAAACAACAATCGACCACCTCTTTGTCTTACAAATGTTATTCATCATTTATTGATTTTCAACATCGAATTATGTCTCTTCGTCTTGGTAATAATTGGTTAGTTTCTAATTATACTTCCTACTCAACTATCGTGTGCTCATCACCTGGTCATGTTTTATTAAAATTTGAGATTTATATTGACCCTTCTTTGAATTTTACAGTTCGTGTTTACGTTGGCTTTTAAAGGAAGATTATGTTTTATATGAAAAGTATCAGTGTTCGTTTAAAAATATTAATGTTACAAATTTTGTTAAAGAGGTTTCTCTCTTTAATTTGTGTGGTGGTGTTAATTTTCCAGATGGAAAGGATGATTTATATATTCAACGTCATGTGTTCTCCTATGGATTAAAGCTTTATCTAGCTTAGTTATTATAGATCTAGCAGCTGTGAACTTTTTATTAAAAAGCATTATGAAAGCTGTAATTGTTATATAAAATACACTTCTAAATTATTAAAAGTTAAAAATAATAAAAATAAACAATTAAGTGTGCCAGCTAAGCTTAAAGCACCTATTTCTTGCACATCTTCTCATAAACTAAAGTTATTAATTCAAAGCGTTCAACGTCTTCATTGTAAACAATTGAAAGATGACATTCGACAAAGGCTATTGATACAAATTTTCAACCTGTTGGTTGTGAACTCAAAAATGACTTACTCAAATTATTCAGTGGTTGTGATAAAAAAAAAATTCCTCCTTTCATAAGACTTTTTTTGGGAAAAACAAAAAAAATATGTTAAAGCTTCTTCTTCCAGATCTATTAGATCCCTTGCATCAAAGTCCTCTTTAGCTTATAATGATATACGGTATGACAGTAATAGTATTTCTGGCTTTCTGATCTTACCTAGCTTAAGAACACTAAGAGGTTATAAAAACTATATTTATCCTCAGCGTTGTTTTAATCATTGAGTTATTGAAGAGTTGCATAAAAAACTGAACATTTCAGTTCTCCCTAACGCTTTGTTATAATTCTTATGGATGAAATGAAAGTATAGGAAGATCTAGTTTGGGATAAACATACTAGTGAACTTATTGGTTATGTTGATCTTGGGGATATTTCAGTGAATTATTCTACATTACAAAATGTAAATAAGCTTGCTTTAATATTTTTAGTGAAAAGTGTCGTTAACCCATTGTCACGAAGCTTTGCTACGTTTGCTACAACTGGTGCAACAGCTTATCAAATATTTCCAATATTTTGGAACGCTGTAAATATTCTAGAAAATATTAACTTAAAAGTTATTGCTGCTACAGCTGATGGTGCATCATCTAATCGTATGTTATTTCGAATGCACAAACCCTTGGATGGAGATTCAAATGAATCAGTTGTTCATAAGAGTGAAAATTTATTTAGTAACGAAAAGCTTCATACATATTTTCTTTCAGATAATCCACATCTAGTTAAAACAACACGCAATTGTTTACCAAATTCGGGAGCTGGTCGCTGTTCACGTTATCTGTGGAACAGTGGTTTTTTTATACTATGGCCACATATTACTAAACTTTATTATGAAGATCTTCAATGTGAATTAAAAATGCTCAATAAATTAACATCTGTTCATATCAATTTAACATTATACTCGTCAATGAAAGTTTCTCTAGCTGCACTAGTGCTTAGTGAATTAGTTTCAAAATAAATAAAAAACAGATATGGAAACATTTGGAGATGAGGACTCAGCTGGCACAGCAAAGTTTGTTTTGATGATGGACAAATTTTCGATTGCCTAAATGTTTGAAATACCAAAGAGCACACTTTAAAAAAAAATCTTTTTTGAAACCCTATGACTCTGAAGACGACTCTCGTTTTAAATGGCTCGAGTCTTTTTTAGAGTATTTGACTTATGGAAACAATCCATCGAAGAAAGACCTGGACGGTATTCAGTTGCTGAGAAAAGTAAAATGTTTATCTCTCTGCAAACCTATCAAGAACTTCAAATTACAGTTTATTTATTTAAGGAAGTGTGCAAAAATCCTATTAGAAAACGGTGTACAGTTTGTCTTGTCAGAGAGAATTTGTCAAGATAATTTAGAAAATTACTATTGTCATCAACGTGCCATAGGTAGAAGGAGAGACAACCCTAGTATTCGTGATGTTGGATTTAATGACAATAAAATAAAAATACAGTTTTCTACTTTGTCACATTGCCGGAAATGTTTGTGGTAAATATAAAAACCCAAACAGTATTGATGATGCTCCATTGCCCGAAAAGAACAATAAATGAGCAATAATTTTGTTTAATGTTATTTTTTCATCACTCTAGGGTAGATAAGTAAAATTTGTTAACACTTTTGGGTAACAGTCTTCAGGTTTTATCAAAGGAAAGTAAATATATAGGATTAGTTAAGTTAATTTCTAACATCCACAATTGTTTTGAACTGAAATGTTAGGACCCCATAACATTGTTAGCTTAGGCACAGCATTAACCTTTTGAGGGAATTGAACAAAAAAACATAAGATCATTCCTAGTCTAAGGTAACCATATTGTGAAGCCATGTACATTAGGATTCATTAAAAAAATAAAAGTTAAGTTCTTGAAATGTAATAAAAAATAAAAAGTTGTATTGTTGTTTAAATATTAACAGAAATTTAAATTTATTAACAGAAATACTTGTAGTTGCCCATGTCACTTTGTAAATGTGATTGTATAGATATTTTTTGTTTATCAAGAATTTACTGGTTCCCAAAATTTTTGGTCTCTTATGGTAAAGAATAATAAACCTGCTTACACTAGCCTTTAAGTAAAATTTAAAATTAAATTTATCATCTTATCTTATCTTTATAAAATTATCATCTTATCTTATCTTTGAGCAGCCCAAAGGTAGGCGATACATGCAAAGTTGGCATTTCTGTCTTCATTGAGTCATAAATTCTAACGACTCCATCGCTGCAACCAAATGTGCTAATCAACAACCAGTGAAGGGATCCATCATGCAAAATTTGGAGCATCTTCTGTGACTGTATACGGAACATAAGATTTGTTCCTAATAAGGTGTCTTGCATACCTTGAATATCAGGAAATTGATTTTTTAATATTACTTGAGCAGCATTAATTTCAATATCTCCTAACATGTTTTGATTCAGTATACTCTCAAATGCAGATAATGGTACACTAAATGCTATTTTTGGATGAATAAGTATCAATAGAGTCAATGTTTTTTATATAAAATTGATTTTGTGATGACGTTATTTGACCAGGATCAAATTTTTTGACTGTATTTGTTGCAGGATAACTACTGTATGACAAATCTAAATGAGTTGCTTTTAAATGTTGAATATTAGTTTCTATGTCTAGGTTTAATAAGGTTAAATAAGGTTTAAGCTGAGAAAGACATAGATAATATGGTTTATCTTTTGACATAGATAATATGGTTTAAGCTGAGAAACGTTTTTAAAATTTCACCATTAAGGTTTTTTAAAGTGCATTGACCTTTTATGTTTAAATCAGCTAGAGTATATGGTCCCATCCACTCCTTAGAAAAAAGCTCACCTTTGCGACCTCGTTTTCTTGCATTTAACTTCATCACTTGATCATTTATTTTAAATGTAAATGTCTTTATACCTTTTTTGCAACTTCTTTCATATGTTGCTTACACTGCTTTTCTTGAGTAATTTTTATATTTTCCCTAACTTTTTTCTCAACAGCCTCACAATCATTAACTAACTTTTCTACTGTAAAGTCAGATATTTTTTTCAAGAAAACTACTATTTAAAGAATCATCAGTCTCATTTAGAACATTATTCATCTCAATACCTGGAGGATGTCTTAAATACATTAGATAAAACGGAGTCATCTTTGTAGATTTCTGGCATGATATGTTCAGTCCATAAGCAATTGCAAATGTGTAACTAATACAAATCGTATAAAAAAAGTTATTGTAATTTATAAATACAATCGTACTTTATAAATACTTTATAAATATTACTTTATAAATCGTAATTTATAAATACAAATCGTATTAAAAAATTATTGTAAATTATAGTGTATATATAAGGAAAATGTAATAAGAATATACACTACTAAACCTATCCCAGTCATTTATCTCATTATTTGTATACTTGCTTAAAGCGCGTTTAAACGTTTGATTTGTACGTTTATCTTGACCATTACTTTGATGCTATGCTGATGTCATGGTATGCTGATGTCACAGAATGTTTAATACCCATTAATTGAAAAATTTTATGGTTAAGCTATACATAAAAAATAATAAAAAAAACCAATAAAATAAATTTTCAATAACACAAAGAAAACAAAAGTTTTAGAAACCTTTTTAGCCTTTACCTCATTCACAAATTGTCTTCCTTGATCAATAATTACTTTTTTTGGTGGACCATAAGTATGAAAAGTGTTAACCAAAACAGTAGCTACAGCAGCAGCAGATTTTTCAGGCAATGCTCTAGCAACAATCCATTTTGTAAACAAATCTGTTATTGTTAAAACATATTTATTGCCATTCACTGTTTCAGGTAATGGGACCAATTATATCTAATCCTAAAACTGCCCATCTTTCAGTAGCCTGAATTGGGTGTAGTTGTGGCGCAATTGTTTTTATTTTTTCAAATGATTGACATTGTTTACATGTCTCGATCTATAATAGACTACATATTATTTAATTAGAGAAATACAATTTATAGTGTATATTATAGTTGCATGTATAATTTAAATTTTATATTAATAATGAAAGTTACATGTTTATTATCTTTATATTATTAAGAAAATAAACATATAGCTATCGTAAAAAGCAAATAGTACTTAACCCATGCTTCCAGATAAGATGTAATTGACATCCAATAGTCCAAATTTTTAATTTTATTTTGAGTTCTTACTATTCCCTGGTGTGCCCCACGAGCATCATTATGACATTTTTCAAGAACCCTTTTTCTTTCTTTTTGACTATACAAAACAAGTCTTAGAGATTCATCTTGAATATAGTACAAACGTCCATCTAAATATTCAACCAAATTTTAAAACTTAGTTCAAACATATGTTAAAAGCCTAAACTTAAAACAAAATATTTAAAACTAAGTGGAAAGTATTAGATACTGTCATATTGTGTTATTGCAATATTGTTATTATATTTAGATTATGTATATTGTGTTCCATTTTAATTAGATAATATAATAAGAACCTTACTACTAAATTACTTGTATTAGTCTTGATCGGGTCCACTACAGATACCAAATAATTAAAATTCACTTGCCTATTCCTTTAAATTTCTGTCAGCTATTCTGAGCCCACGTTTTTCACTGTTCAAAACAGTATTTGCATACTTTCCTTCTAATACGTATTGTCTTATCTCTTCGAGACGTAGCTCTTGAGATTTTGCATTGATCTTAGGCATTGCTTAAGAATAAATATAAAAATAATATATCATACTTGGCATGAAAGTTATTAATTTATTTATTAAAACCTAATGTAAATTTAAACTCACTTCTAATCAGGATAGGAAGAAAATTTACGGGTGTTGTTGTTTAGTTTGTATGGGGTTGTTTAGTTATTTCGGGTGGCCTCTTTAACCAATCGGCGTGCGACTTGGAAATAAAGTATGGGGGAATAAAGTTGTACGACACCGGACTGCCGGAATTTATTTTTCACCTTTAATTTAAGACCTGTGACAGGCTGTGTAAATTAAATCAAAAATTATTATATTACATTACATACAATCATTAGACTTTCTAAAAGCAACCAGTAATACAGGTTATAGTCGGTCTGTAACTTAATTTATGGTGGCTGTTTTCAACAATTTAAAGTTGCGAAATCTTAACTAATACTCTTTAGAAAAACGCGTTGAATACCATTTGTCAAATTAACATAAAAAGAATGAGAAGGTAAAATAATTTACCAATTATTTAACATTATTTGAGTAACTTACAACTGACATAGGTCTTATCAAAAAATAAGGGCTGCTAAAAAGGGTTATTATTGACGAAGAAAAAGCCAAGGAAATTTATTCATCTGGTGGATTTTAAATTTGTACTATTTTTTTTTTTGCATTTTTCAGATTCTTAGCGAAATATGATTTTCATGTGATTTTAAGTTTTTCAAACCTCATAATTTTATAAATATTAAAATTGATCACTTGAAATTTTCAGGAAATATTCTTCAAGCATAGCAAAACTGAGCGGGAAGAAATCACTTATTCTTTATTTGATTTAATTTATTTTAATTTTATATCTAGATAAAGGGTTGCAAATGAGTATTTTTTTACGTTGAACGCCATTTTGAGTTTTTCAGCTTTTATATAGATTTTTTTTCCCGCTCATTTCTTTTATATATATGTAATTTATCATTTTACCAAATTTAATATTATATACATTAGTTAATTTATAATTATTGTGTCCCAAGTTTCTCCTAAATTTGCTCATAAAATAGCAAAATAAATGCTAACTCAGCTTTAAAAAATACCCATTTTGTTATAAAATTAAAATTTTCAAATTCGTATTTAATTCTAGTATTAAAAAATTTATATGAAAACAATTCGTTATAACTATAAAAGAAAATAGTTTTTGTTCTAGGGGAAACACCTTAAGGACTTTTTGAAGGCATTAATAAGGAGATTTTTAATTCATTTTTTTGAATTTTTAGAAAATTTTGAAAATTTATACAATTACTATTATTAAATTTTGGAATTTGTTTGATTTAATTGTGATTATGACAAATCTTTTTTTTTTCAGAAACTCGTTTTTTTTCAACATATCATTTTGTTATTTATTTATAATTTGGTTTAAAACAAGATTATTTTAGACCTATCAATTCTATTTTTTAATAACTCTACCATACTTAGTTATATGCCATAAGAAGTAAAATACAATGTATGATATAGAGATATTTAAATTATTTTTTTTGAACTTTATATGTGGCATCCATCTGAATCGTTTTTCCATATTTGTAGAACAATTTTCTTGCATATCTGTTTGAAAAAACAAAACTTGAAATTGATAATCTTCTGTTTTTAAAAGGCGGAAATGAGCACTTTGAAATGCAAGCGTATAGCATAGTCTTGCAGTCATAGTTAAACCTAATGACACAAAAAATATTAAATAGAATGCATTACAAATAAAATAGTAACATATAAGGATTAAACTTCATTAATTAACCTGATTTTTCAAGGACTTGCTTTCGATTGTGCATATCTTTAACATGCACAGCTAAACCTTCCATGTGTGATACTTGTAAAACAAGACTAGGATTTCCATTTAATGATAACATGCTATCAACATCTTCAGCCAGCTTCCCTGATGGGCAATGATGTTCTGGGTATAACCTAATTAATTCCAGAGAAACATGATTGTGGTTTAGTTGACATGTTGATACAACTAAGTTACCCATGACACGATTGAATCAGCAATTATATAAATGAACTGATTCACAAAAACATAAAATAAAACTTTTTGTTATTAAGTTTTTTTCTAGGTTCAAAAAGTACTTTTTGTAAGCAAAGTGTTTGTTTTCTTATTGTTTTAAATTGTTGACTTGGTGATGTTTATAAACCCACTATTTAAAAACATCAAGTACATATCTAAACTTTTATTTTTTCAAGATCCATAAATTGCTCTTGTAAAATACTTTCGGGAAGTGTGGGCCTACTGCCAACGTATTACAATTTCAAAATGTAAGGGGCTGCATAAAACAACTTCCTTGGATATATATATATATATGTATATATATATATATATATATATATATATATATATATATATATATATATATATATATATATGTATTGCAATTATTATAGTAGGGAGATATACCTGATATAAAATAATATCTCCGTGATAGATATTATGTTAACTTCATATACCAGTAACGAAAATAATTACATAAAACTCACGGTTATTCATACCTCCACAGGGAACAAGAAGTTACTTTGCATAACCCAAACTTCGAATAAGTGAATGCATGAGTCTGTCAAAAAAAGTTTGAAAACAAATAACCAGGAGCTTCAATAAGTGACCGTTCCAAAAATGGAAGTCTACTGTAGTTCATTAAGTCTGATGAATTAAAAAGATATAATTTAAAAGTTTGATTAAATTATTTTGCTAACTGGTTTTGATTAGAATACTTTTTTTCACAGTCAACATGTTGATGTTTATAAACTATGCATGCATCTGTCCTATACCAAAAAATTCTTTGACTTTTGCATTCCATAGAGGCATTAGAAACACAATGCATATACACGATGCATATAGAAGCGCTAGCTTGTGATGACACAAATAAAGGAACTTTTAAATTTACATCATAATTTCATCATTGTGTTATTAGCAGTATTTAGACAACCAATATAAATAAAATATTTCACTGTATACTAGCACAATTTAAAGTTTCGTTTCAAAAAAAAAACATTTCAAATACCGCACACAGGTCAGAAATTGGCCTTTTAGGTTTGATTTTGGAACACCCCAGATATTTATATAGATTCTTTATAGCAAACCTTTAAGCTTCACAGAACTGTAAAAATTAAAATCCTGCAGGTGGCACATTTTCTGAAAATCAATTTAAAGTGGGGGGACCTAAAAAATTTCATGTTCAAGTAAAGAACTTCATGAAATAGTGCAAACCTTAAGTTATTGCATACTAATACTAACACCAAATAATGGTTTTCTGCCAAAAAAAAGTTAAAAATAAAATCTAGGAACATGGAATACACAACGTTTTTGGGGCACCAACCCCAAATGGGGCAACTAAAAAAATTAAAAATTTATTTTTGTACAATCATAGGTAATCTAATTTTGTTCATAGAACTCAAATTAAAAAAAAATATAAAATACAGTTCAAGAGTTATGACCAAAAAACTTTTGATCCCCCTCCCCTTTCCGAAAAAATTAGAAAGTTTGAAATTTTAAATAAGCATAACTTTTAAAGTGCACATAGGTTTTTTATGAAACTTGAAATTTGTCAATGAATTTCTATTTGGGCTAAGAAATAACAAAAATATTTTTTCAAATGCGTAAGCCCCCTCAAACGGGGCAGTTAACCTAAATTTTGGGGTACTCTGGTTCAAAGGCTTAAATCGCAGCTATTTTTAGGACAGATTTGTTTTTTGTGACCATACTATGACTTTGTGTAAAAATATTTTATTCTCCAAAATGCTAAATAATTGTAAGCCCCTTTATTTTTAGTAATTATTTTTTGTTTAGGTTCACTAAAGAATATTCCTTAAAACATCAATAACTACATGTTCATGCTGGAAAAAGTTTCAGCAATTCGTTTACTTCTTTCACCATGCTTCGAGCTAAAGACAGAGACATTAAATCGGTTTACAACAAACTTCATTTTTTGGTGCGAGGCTTCTGTTGATTGTTTATTGTATCTTGAAAGAGAGCAGCTGTGCATATCTATGAAGGCTCCAAGATGAGCACTTATGGCATGTACTTTCCATGTCTACCTGAGACTTTTATTCAAGAACTAAAATATATAAGTATTTATAATGAAATTATTTAAATTTAAAGAAGTTATTAAACATAACGAGTTTTTATTGTACTCACTTCTGAACAGAATGTTTGAGAATGTTCAAAACTTCTTGTAAAGTCTTGGATAAGCTTGTGATACTCTGGATCTAGTGGTTCACTAAATGTACCAGTAACAACTCTTTCAAACATCCTTGATGTATCAACTAAAGGGAAAAACTTTATTGGAATTCGTGATGCAAGACTGTCTACATTTTTCAATATTGCTCTTGAAACATTACCGTCATATGTACCTCCGTAATAACCTTTCCGTATAACACCAAGACTATTAACCCAATCTTATAAACCTTCCCAGAGTGGTATAATATAATTACAAATGTGGTTTACCAAACCCGTGAGAAGATGAAGTTCTGGTAAAGGCACTATACTTATTACTAGCTTCTCAGAATCGTCTTCCTTTATAAGACAAGGCTTCACAACATTCTGAATAAAAATAAATGGAACACGATATAGTTATCTAGGTCTCCGAAGCTTCTAAGTTGACCAGATTTCAGAACAGCTTCCCCATCACACCAGGCACAACTGTATTTTCCACCATGAGTCTATAAATATTTTTTAGTTTTATAAATAGTTATATATATATACACAATTTATTTCCTTTATAGAATAAATTGGGAGGTTTTCAAGTAGTTTAATTACCGAAATTTCCAACAATATGTTTATGAGTTTAAGGTCAGATGCAAGAGAATATTGACAATTATGAAGTTGAAGTTTTTTTGTTAATACTGTGAGGTTGCTATGTGTTTCTTGCATATCTTCACAGTATGCCAATACAAGCGCAGAATTTATTCCAGAGTAAGTTCGCCTATCATTCCGGTTATTCTGTCTGTGTTGGTTTGGGTTAAACAAGTTTGCAATAACTTTCATTGAACCTCCACCTAAGGTGTTTTTATTTACTCATTATTCTTTAAATTTATAGTTTATTATCCATCTATATTATTACAAATCAAATGCTCATACCTGATTCTATGCCAACTCTTACAAAAGTACTGAAGAGATCTTGCTTTCTGCACTCAATTACAAATTCAATATACTCTGTAATATCTTTTACATAAACTAAATCTATTTTTACATTATTTATTAAACCTTTCTTTTTTTCCTTAAAGGAAACGTTTTATAAAGCATAGAAGTTCTTAAATATTTTTGTTTTATCATCCAATTTCTTTTCCATATTACTTTCAAACTTAACTCCATTTTTTCGGAAGGTCTTCAAGAGTACATTTTATTTGAACTGAGTCAGTTGCAAACAAACAACTAACTTGTTAAACTCAGAAAATGGTATTTCTATCGGTTTCGTACAAGTTTGACCTCAAGTTATAGGGACTCTAGAACCACTTATAAAATTGACAAAAATTTTTAGAAAGGCAAAACATTTTAAAATTTATAAAAAGAAAGCAAGTTTTTTAACATTATACCAGTCGAACACAACATTTCTTCACCTTTTTCCATTTCATTATTGGAATATAAACCTTTCAGAATATTGGACACTACTTGGCTTTGAACCTACACAATACAGTGAAAGCTGTAAAACCTAACTATTTTACAAATGAGATAATAATAATAAGAAACATTCTGATTTAAAAAATTAGTTGTAATAATAATATTTAGATAAATATTTTACTTTAACATCTTTATTTAATACATAAGTTGCCAGATTCTTTGATTGCTTTCTAGGGTAGCATTTATGGCGTATACCTTTACCAATAACGTGAAAACTTTTTTGACAAATCTTAAAGCAAGCAACATTTGAACTTTTGCAAACCCCAACTTTTTCTGAAATTATATTATTTTTGTTTTATTTGTCTATATTTATTTAAAGAACTGTTTAATGAATTTAATTTTAACTAATTTTTAAAAAAGAATCATAATATAGAACCTGAGATTTTATTAGTTGCCAATTTACAAATTTTACATTTTTTTGCAGCTCCTATCGCAGTAGAAATTGCTTAAAGATTCCTTGTTTCATTTCAACATCTGTTGAAAGAGGAAAACCTCTTTCAACAAATGTTGAAAGAGGTTTTCCAGCTTTAACCAAGTACAAGTTTCTTTTACACGTAAGGCATAGCCCAGCTAGATACTTCATTACTTTCATACTATAGTCATTGTGACAATGCTTTACAACAAGCATTTCCAAGTTTTCTGTAACTGGAATACACTTAGTGTTTTTAGTAATGCAACAAGCACAGACTAAAAGTTTGTTTAACTTATGAGATACTTTGAACTTAAATCTTCTTCCTTCTTTCGACATTAAATGAGGCATTATGAATTCTTTAATTTTAATACTTACTAAAAGTATTAATAGTTTATCAAAATTTATAAGTGAACTTTAATTAAATAAATCTATATTAATTTCTTCTAATTTAAATAAATCAAATAACTTTGTTGGAATGTAGTTAGTCATCATTATTTATATCTATCAAATCTTTAAATAAAGATAAACAACTAACAAGTAGTAATAAATGTTGAGTAATACGTACTAATAATCCTGAGCTAACTCTAAGTTGATCTTTATATTCCATGTTCCAAGATTTTATTTTAATTTTTTTTTTGACAGAAAATCATTATTTGATGTTAGTATTAGCATGCAATAATTTAAGGTTTGCACTATTTCAGGAAGTTTCTTTACTTGAACATAAAATTTTGTAGGTTTAAATGGTTTTTCAGAAAATGTGCCACCTGCAGGATTTTAATTTTTACAGTTCTGTGAAGCTTAAAGGTTTGTTATAAAGAATCTCTATAAATATTTGGGGTGTTCCAAAATCAAACCTAAAAGGCCAATTTCTGACCTGTGCTAATAACAAGTTAAAATATCATACCATATTAAAAAAATCATATCTTATCTGAAATTTCAAAAGACATGTTTTGAATGATATAAAAGAATGGTTTATGTTCAATTGAGTTAACAATTTCCTCAATAACTCCATTATTCTGTGGGATTTAAAAATTGGTTTCAGAACAAACTATTCTAAACCATTTGCCCTATTAAGTCTGACTAAAAATATTAGAAGTGCTCAAGATAAAGGATTGTTGGGCAGTGGTATCTTTATAGACCTTCAGAAGCTTAAGATACTGTGGATGTAAAAATTTTATTTAAAAAACTAGCTTACGATGGCATAAAGAGAGTTTCAATTTCCTGTTTCAAATCTTTCCTTATAAATAAAAAACAGCTTGTGTCTGTCAACTGACTGAACTCTAATATTTGTGATGTCACTGTTGGTGTGTATCAAGGTACTGTGCTGGGTCCATTATTGTTTTTAATCTATATAAATGATTTATCCGAAGCCATAAAATTTTGTAGAGTCCAACACTTTGCTAATTGTACAACACTTTGTTAATAATACAACACTTTGCTGATGTTACAACACTTTGCTAATGATACAACATTTTACTGATAATACAATTTGTTCTATCTTAATGAATCAATCAATAAAATAACAAATATGTCAACTGTTATCTAAAAAAATTCTGCGACTGGTTAAATGCTAACAAGACTTTTTTAAATACAAGCAAAACTTAGTTGATTAATTTCAAACCAAGGTTAAAAAACCTCATCGCCAATTTAAAATAAAATTAAATGGGAAAAAACATATCACAATACTTAGTATTGTGATATGTTTTTTCCTATTTAATTTTATTTTAAATTAAATGGGAAAAAAATGAGACAATAGCTTTCCATTAGAATTCTGGTGATATATATATACATTTATGTATATATGATCTTTTTTTTTTTTGAGAAGGGGGGGGGGGGTGTTTTTATATATTTATTTTATTCATATTTATTTTTTACATTTTCTTATATTCTCGTCTTTGTCCTTTAAAATTTGTATTCTATACAAGGTTGTTCTACTTGTTTTAGAAAGCTGTATGAAAGCGAATCTTCAAATCGCTATGATGTTATTTAACAAATTTGTATATTATTTACTGGTAAATATATTGCCTTACTTTAAGTTGCTTGCCTCACCTCAAAAAAATCTTGCAAAATTCTCAGCTTAAGGTGGCGGTATTTGCCGCCACAATAGATTTATTCATGAATAATTTATATATACAGTATCGGACAAAACATGGTGGAAAAACTCAAATTTAGAACAAAAGTTGATCATAAACTAAAAAAAACTAGTAAAACAATTGAACATATTATTTTTTATATAGTTTATTATGTTGTTAGCAAAATTAAAAACTTTTGAATCATACTAAAAATCACTAAAAAAGTTTTATAACACATTTTCCCTAACAAACTACATTTTTCTTTGGACAAAACAAGGTGGACATTCAAAAAATCGACTGAAAATTCAAATAATTTTAAAACTTAACTTATTATTTTTCGAAAAACTTCAAAAAATTAACTTAATATTTGGTTAGACCTCCTCGACTTTTAATTACTGCTTTCATTCTTTGAGGCATAGACTCAATTAATGAGTCAACAATTCTCATATCAATCTCTCGCCAGGCCTTCTCGACTTGTTCAAATAATTCCTCACTGGTCTTCACATTTGTACGCTCAATCTTTTTGCCAATTATTTCCTAGATATTTTTTATGAGATTCAGTCTGGGCTTTGTGCAGGTCACTTCATTATGGTGATATTCTTGTCCTTGAACCATTGTTTTACAATGTTTAAAAAAATCCATTTTAGAGGTATCTCCTATTCAGCATGTGAAAACATTATCTTCCATTATATCTTTGTAGACAAAACGGTCCACAATACCATTAATTTTGTGAATAGAACTAGTTCCTAGTGCTGAGAAACATCCACAAACCATAGCAGACGTTCCATGCTTAACACTCTTCTTGGTATATTTAGTATTGAATCTGGTGTTCTTTGGTCTCCTGACTCGCTTCTGACCGTCGCTTCCAAAAAGGGTATATTTTGATTCATCACTAAAAAGTTTTTTTTTCCACCGGTCTGCAGTCCAATATTGATGTGCTTTGGCAAACGCAAGTCTTAGCTTTCTATTTTTAAAAGAAGTTAGTGGTTTCTTGTCAGGCATTCGAGAAAACAACTTTGCTTTGTTAACTCTTTGTATCACAATGCGATTAGAGATTTGTAGTTCAAGTTTTTCGGTTAATTTTGTGGATGACAAAAATGGATCTATTTAAAGCTTTTTAACAATTATTCGATCTAGTCTTTCTGATGTTTTTCTTAGAGGTCCGCCCGAATGGTTTGTTTTATAGCTTCGTCCGCCCCGATGGTTTGTTTTATAGCAAGATCCAAATGATTTGACAGTTTTGTTTACAGTCAATTAAGGTATATTATATTTTCTACAAATTTCAGCTTGACGTTTTCCGCTTTTCAAATCTTTAATAATATTTTCAGGTAAAACACTTCCTAATTTGTCGTAAGCCATTTTAAATTGCAATATACGCCATATATCACGAGTTAAATCTATTTTTAGTTAAATTGAAAAAATATTTGGTCAGATGTTCCAAAATCTATTTTATTATTTTAGAGTAATGATAAAAGTGAAAACAAAAGAATATGGTAAATTGAATAAAGACAATGAAATCGTATAAATAAAGCGTCGTTTTGATTTGTCCACCTTGTTTCGTCCAAGGAAAAATGTGTTATAAATTTTTTTTTTGATTCTTAGACATTTTAAATTTTGTTGAGAACATAATTAAACTATTTAAAAAATAATATGTTTAATTGTTTTACTAGTTTTTTTTAGTTATTGATCAACTTTTGTTCTAAATTTAAGTTTGTCCACCATGTTTTGTCAGATACTGTGTATATATATATATATATATATATATATATATATATATATATATATATATATATATATATATATATATATAAAGTATTGGACAAAACATTTGCAACCAACATCGAACCATGCTAAAAAGTGTTCCTAATTTTACATGTCTTTAAAACGAAACGAACTATACTACCGCAGCAAACAGTTCAGGAGTCTGGAGTCATAGCATGCCATGACATGAGCAATCAGCTGACAGGTGACAGCACACAGGCAGAATTTCGTTGACAAGTGCCATTTTGCAGCGGACAAAACAAATGCATTTTTTTGGTTTGTTTTATTTTCTCAAGTCTGCTCCGTGTCAACGTCACGGAAGTTTTTTAATATTTAAATGAAGTTTCCAGAAGCATGCAGAAGCTTCCAGAAGTTTCCAGAAGAAGCATCTGTAAGCATCCAGTAGCATCCAGAAGTATCCAGAAATATTGAGAAGCATCCAGACGCATCCAGAATCTCCCAGAACAGGTTCAATTTACTATATAAGAGACATTTAAATCGACTTGTAATTCAGTTAGTATATGGAAGTCAATCAGTCAGTATTATCAAGAAAGTTTATCAAAGTGAATTTTATCAAAGTGTTTTATCAAAGAATATCAATAAAAGAAGTGAAATACAACAATTGTTCATTACATCAATACAGTCCACATCTAACCAAGACGCTGTGTTCCACAGAGCATTATTGTATCATCGCAAGGTAAATGTAACACGGTAAGCCTTGAGAAGCGTGACTATTTATTTTTATTATTGTTATGACGTCAAGTGCAAAAATGGCTCCCGACAGTCTTGGATTGGAACTAAAGAAAATTATTGGCGATTACGTAAATGGAATGTCACAAAAAAATGTTTGTGATAAACATCGCGTGAAAAAATGGACCGTATCAAGACTATGTTCCAAATATCGTTCTACGGGGAAGTTGGCAGCAGATAGCAAATGTGGAAGACCGCGTTCCATAACTTCTAGAGACGATTCTATGATCGTCAGATCCGTCAAGATCCCTGGATATCATCAGTCGAGATACAAAAGCAATTAGAGCTGCTTGTATCGGACCGAACAATCAGACGACGTTGCTGTTGAAGCCGGATTGTTTTCTCGACGCCCTACAAAGAAACCGCTGATTTCACTAAAAAAACAGAAGAAAAGTCTCCTGTTTGCTACATCTCGTATTGACTTGAATGTGCAGAAATGGCGAACTGTCCTGTTCAGTGATGAATCGAAGTTCAACATCATAGAGAGCGATGGCATTTGCCGTGTACGTCGACCGGCCGGAAAAAGCCTCGATTTACGTTACTGCAATAAGACCGTGAAGCATGGTGGAGGCAATGTAATGGTCTGGGGGTGTTTTTCTGCTAACGGTCTAGGTCCAATACATCGAAACGATGGAATAATGAACGGTTTCATGTATAAAAATATCCTGAAAGATGTTATGTTACTTCATGCTGAATGAAATATGCCAATAAAATGGGTTTTTCAGCAAGACAACGATCCGAAACACAATGCTAAAGTAGTCAAGCAGTGGTTTCAAAACAACCACCTATCGGCGATGGATTGGCCGCCTCAATCTCCGGATCTCAAACCTATCGAGAACATGTGGGAGATCGTCAACCGCAGATTTAATCGTGAAGGTGTTCGTAATATGGATTCAACTGTTTGAACAAATCCAAAAGGCCTGGGCAGCGATTCCACAAAGTTTCATTGATCACCTGATCGAATCTATACAATAATTTTTTTAATGTTTAATTTGATTCAAATTTTGATAAACCTACTTAAAGCACATTTAAAATCAACTTTAAATCGTGCTTTGTGGTTGAAAGTCATTTAAAAAATTACCAGGCATTAGTTTATTTAATAAATATTAAAATTAGACACATTCAAACAAAATTTATTTTTCTAGCTTTCAATGATGCAAAGTTATCAACAATTTCATTGTAACGCAGAGATTTTGCCAGGGGATTTTCAATTGACAAAATAGCAAGATTAGTCAAATGTTCTTGACCCATGAAGGATCTTAGATAATTTTTTAAAAGCTTATGTTTGCTAAAGCTACGTTCACATGATGCCACAGTGACGGGTAGTGTGAGAAAGAGTGACGGGTATTGTGAGAAAGATTCTAAGAGCAATTTCAATAAAAGGGTATGCCAGTCAACGAATAGGTGTCCATAAATTGCACGATTTTCAATGGATTTGCGTTATTTAAATTTGGAATGAGGACACTGGCTTGAAACTTAAAGCTTTCAATTTCAGATAGAAATTCATTAGCATTAAGATCACGAACATATTTTTGACAAAGTTTATTTCTACATTTCTTCAGATCTGCAAACGACATACTTGCAAGAGATCATTTTGTCATTTAGAAACTCAAAATCTGATGAAATCTCAGCCATTTGTTGTAAATCCCCAGTGTAGTTGTGTAATATTACTGTCAAAGACTATTTTACCTGAGAGCCATACCTGATTTTGAGTATATGTGTCCTACTAAATCTGAGTCTATTAAATCAATATACACTCCAGTGCTTACTAAAATACGTTGTTGTGGTTGAAGTATTTAATCCTTTGTGCTTCTCAAATCAAAACAAGCGCCCTTTTTTGTTTCATAAAAAGTCCTTTCACGAGTATCTTTTATTTCAACCCTTTTAATCTCTTTTGATTCATTAAAAGACCATGGATAGCGTTTGCTACGGGCATCTCTTATTTTAATCACCTAAAAAAAACTTTAAGTACATACATTGTGTTTTTGTTTTAAAGAATAAACTACATGTTCTCTTTTTTCCTTAAGAGAAACAATACAATTTTTGCAAAAACTTAATTTACAAAAAAAACAATTAAAACAAAATAAATAAATTTTTTCACAAAGTTCAGTGTCCAAACCAATAATAATAAAACTCAAACTGTTTTAAATTCTTTTCGTTTAATGGTCTATTAAAAAGTTCATTAATGTAAGGTAATAAAGGCACACCAGTATTAAATTCAGTTTCTATCCACATATTTAAAAATAAATCATTTATTTTTTTTACTAATTCTCTATCGTAATCTTCCACAACTGAAGATTTTTCTAATTGAACACTACCATCAAAATGTTTGTATTTTAATTTTACAATTTTCATTCTTGTTTTTTTATAATATCTATTTTCTTCCTTTTCCATTTTTTTGCAATCTAAACACATTTTTTATATCGCACTGACTTTACCAGAAAATGTTGATGAGTTGAACAACTTTTTTTTTTCCACTTTTTCTATAAAAGTCATAACAACATCATCTCTAACATTAAAATAGAATTAAAGTATCAAAGTACAAAGTTTAAAGTACATCATACCACATTTTAAACTTTAAACTCTTCTTAAGGATTTAACATTTTTTAAACAAAACTTGTTTAGTACTTGTTTTTTTAATGTCTCTTTTCAAGACAAACAGTATAAAAGGAGCTCATTTTAATTTAAAAATTTATTCAAAACACAACGAAACAAAAATGTCAGAGTTTTAAACTGTTTATTGCAACGATAACACCTATGTCAAATTTGCAGAATTAGCTAATGCTACTTTGTGGCTTATTGAATTTAAAGAAGAAAAAAATGTAAAAGATAAACAATATTCCCCTGTTCCTCTCAAACCGCTGGCACAATTTAACTATGTTAAAAAAGAATTGATTTACAAACCAAAAAATGAGGGCTGTGAAATCTTGTTACCATGGAAGTACAGAGATATGTGCGATCTCAACAAAACAAATTATTCATTCAGATCCGAATTGAAATTAACAAAAGACGACAACAAATTTAAAATGTCCGAAAGCGAAATTACAAATAATGTTGTTTTAAATTTAATCATAACAAAGTGACCAGAAAAAATTTGGAAAGTTTGATAGATAGTATGCAAGCAGCTTAAAACAGAGCCTATATGGCAGTGGCTTACCCTAAAACCCTCATATTAAAATCAGTCAAATTTAACAGTTATCAGATTCGATTAGCAAAAGAAGATGATGAGATTCATGTTATAGAGTATGAAAGATTATTGGCTGTAGAACCGTCTTTCCACAACACGATGAATAAAAATGGTGTGCCTAGAAATTATAATCAGAATTTGAAAAAAGCCTGCGCCGAGTTTGCTGAAAAAGAAAAGAGTGAAGGAAGCGAAGCAAAAAAAGCAAAAATCGAACCAGAAGTACCAGAAGAAGACGAAAAACAATTTTTTTGTAATTTTTTTAAATTGTGTTAAAAAACCTGTTTTATTAATAAAAAACTTGTTTTTTTCTTATCTATTTTCCTATATTAAGGGTAAAAAAATAAATTCTAGTTCATTTTTGAAAGAGAAAATGACTAGCAAACAACTCGACGAAAGTTTAATTCAAGTTGTTCAACTTTTTTATCCAGATAATAAGTTACATCTTATGTTGTTTGAATTTCACCATTTAAATAACACCTATGAAGAATGGCAAGAAATTATATTTACTTATTTAAAAATTTTTAGCTTGGAGTTGAACTTGGAAGAAGAAAAATACAAGGATTTGTATTATAGCTTTATAGCTAAAGACTATAAAAACTGGCTTCATTTGTTTGAAAAACCTTCTCGTCGTTATATGAATTTTGCAGAACAATCACCTTCATGGAGAACGAGCATGTTTGAAATGTGTGGCATGATAAACGGTGATTTTTTAAATATAACCAAAACAACAGTAGAAAAACAACACGAAGAACTAAAAAAAAATCTAGAAGAGTTAATTAAAGTATATAAACTTTATTACAAATCAAAAATTTTTATTTTTTTTTCCATATCAAAAGTTGATATACAAGTTTATTAATCCGAAATATATTGTCAAAACATTCACAAGTGTTTTTTTTAACACGTGTACGCAACGAATATTGTCTTTTATTAAACGAATAAAACTTTTGTATTCAACAACACTAAATTCTGTATATTGTTGTATGCTTCCTGTTTTAATAAAACCATTAACAAAGTCCTCTAAATAAGATGCAAACATAAATGTTTCATATTTTGGATATTGTTCATGAGTATGTTTTTTCGTATAGCTATGTTGATAGTGTTCTAAACACAAACTTTCATTGTTAAAATAAGTAGGTAATTTACACAGTTTTGGAAATAGTAACTTGTTAAATCAAAAGTATATATTTTTTGCTCTTTTATCATACTTAATACATCTTTCTCCATGTTGCCACCTTTATAAAACACGAGATCAGATTCAAATTTTGAAAATATTGATTTTTAGTAATCCACAACGGAGCAGCAAAAGATGGTTTCGCTGCTATATTTGAAAGTAGGATAGTACTCTAATCCATGAATATTGTTCAGACAGTATAGAAATACTTTTTTATCTTTTTCTTCCAAGTTTTCAAATTTTTCTCAAGGTATTACTTGTGTATGAAAAAACTTTTTATCACTAAGTGAACTTAAACATAACTCTCTAATGCAGTTTCTTCCCCATGTATAAATCTCTCGATTAGCAATAAATTCGAAATCTAACAACCACAATTAAAAAAAAAATTGCTACTATATTAAAAAAAAGCGTATTCTTTTAATAAAATGAATAAAAAAGTATAAAAAATCAATTTTTAAAATTTTTTTTACATATTTTTTTTTAATGAATCGCGTTGATAGCATCATTAAAAAAATTCATAACAATTGCGCACTGTGCGCGCTTGATGAAGTGTCTCAAAGATATAAACATTATGAACACAAGTCTGGAAATTCTTCACCTTTATCTAATCGTGTAGAAGAAGAACATTTTACAGATAAAAAATCATATGATTTTCTACGAAAACGTACTCGATTCTAAAAGACTAACATTCTTATAGTATTGAAAAGTATTTTAAAAACAGTCAATTTAATAATTTACTCGAAACTCCTCAACTTTGTCCTATTCATCTCAACCACTTTGATGATTTAATAGATCGACATATAGCTGAACTCTATAAAGCCAAACTTACTGTTTTGCTACTAGACAGAGATATCAAACCTACTATGGATCTAACAGACGGTGATCAAACAGATGGTTTTGTGGAAACGTTTACTTCAAAAGTAATACCTACCGTCTCTTCTTTGATAGAAAAACTAGATGGAGCGTTAAAAAAGAAATCTGTTAAAAGAAACATTGAAGGAATTATAAAGGAAGGAACCAACGATAAAAAAACTTTATTTGTTAATATATTACACGCTATTGTAACTATATTTATTACGAGCTTTTTTAGTTTAGAAAAAAAAGAAGAATAAAAAATGACTACTGACGAATCTTTGTCTCGTTTTTTTATAAATTCAGAATTTAAAAATTATTTTATAGGAGTATATGCTTTTGATCAGTTGAGTCAAACAAAAACTCATATTCATATTATTAACCAAATAAAAAAAAATGGTTCTTTTATCATTTACAATAATGAAACCACTAAAGAAGCAGGTCAACATTGGAGAGTGTTGATAAAAATAGACAAGGGTCATTTTTTTGTTTTGATAGTTTAGGAGAAGAAAGTGCATTCAACAAATTCCAAATCATTTAAGATTTAATAAATATTTGTTTGAAGCAGTAGAAGAAGTCAATAGCAATATACAAATCAACACTATTAATATAAACTTCAATGAAATTGAAATTAATTCTTATTTAAGACAATCAAACCATTTTCCTACAGAATGGACAGCAGAAAATCGTGAATTTTATTGGTTTACCAAATTTATTTTAGAATATAGTGAAATCGCTGGCAATCAAAACGTATTTTTTTCATACAATAAATTTCCTTTTCAATGGAATGATAGTAGTTTATGTGGAGCGTTTGCCGCTTATTTTGTAGCTCTAGTCTTTCGCAGTGAAAATGTATTATATACTGATCAAATTTATTTACCTTCATTGTGCAGACTGTTAAACCATAATTTTTATGAAGTAACAACTCTTCATGCCTCTGCACTAATTCAACTAAACCTTTATTCATTTTTTCAATTTATTAAAAGAGAACTCTTTCCACACTTCGATATTACTGCCAAACAACTGTTTTAAAAAGACATGCAATTGCACTTATATATGAGAAAACAGGAAAATCTGGAACGTGATTTATTGTCTATGAAAACAAAACAAATTCCTTTGAATTATGATATTTATGAAAAACAAATATTGGCTCAAAATGCTATTAAAAGATTTTTATAAGATGCAGGATTCTTAAGAACAATTTATGAAGCTATATGGGATAAATTATCCGTATTGGATATTTAGGCTATTCCATCTGTGATGAATAAACTGCCAATCAATTTTTAGATGTACCTATTGATGATGTCATGACTAAGAAAGAAATAAAAAGGCAGAAACCTCTTAATTTAATATAAACAAACATGAAGAGAACAGCACACACACTGCTTGAAGACATTGTAGAAGAAAAATGTGTTACGTGTAATGGTTATGGCGAGCTGTTTTTTGTGCTCTTATAAGAAAAAAAAAATAGTGCATTGATAAAAGATTGTACTATACACATATTAAACAACGAAGTATGGATTTACAGCATAAATACAAAAAGAAGCGCAAAAATACATCTTCACAAGGTGTGTTGTTTAACTTGCAAGGGAAAAAAAACATTGACCATAAAACGTTATAAAAAGAAAAAAGGAGAAGAAAAACAAGACAATATTTAATTTATACATGTTTATTCTTTAGATAAAATAATATAATATTTTTTTTTACAATTGTCTTTTTTTTTTTTAATATACTTCAAACACTTTATCCGGAGGCATATAAGGGTTGGCGGGTTTTGTAACAACAGGAACAAGAGGAGTTTTTGTTTTTTTGCCTTTCCACGCTTTTTTTATACCGTATAACAGCGAACCCACTTATGCAATGCGTTGGATACATTTTTAGGGGTTATAAATCCAGCTAATCCTCTTCCTCGTCGGACTCTTCCTCGCTTACGCAACTTAGATCTTTCTCGCTTAGATCTATAATGTCTTTTCTGTCTTTTTCGTTGATAAGCCATTCTCCATTAGAATTTAGAGCAAACAATAAAAAGTTTTTTTCGGTTATTTCAAAAGAATGTTCTTCTCCGTTTTCATATATAAACATAATAATGAGTTTATCATTGGAACGAGTTACTTTAATAATTCGACCCTGTTTCAAACGATGTGTAAATGAGAAATCACCCATTGCATTACTAGTAGCTTTAAATAGCGAAATATAAAAATCAGATAGTTGTGGAAATGGATAACAAATCTCTGCATAAGTTTCAAAACTTATTTTGTATAACGTCTACTTCTTCGAGTAGCCAAATGTTAAATGACTCTTTAACAACATCAACAAAGTCTTCATATAGCATTTCAAATTCGTGGTTGATTTTATCATAAATAAAATCAATATGAGCGTTTTCGTTAGAGCGAGTTACTTTAATTTCAGCTAGTCCATCCAAACGAAATACTAATTTGAAATTACCTTGGACTTGTTTTAAACTATCATTGGCTTCAAACTTGGAAGCTTCTACATACATAATAGATTTATAAAATTCGTTTAAACAAGTTTTAAACTCCATTTTTTTCAATGAATTTTTTTCAAATGAATTTTTTTATTTCAAAAAAAACCTAATTTATAGTATTTTTATTAAAAAAAACAATAGAAAAAACACTATTAAATATTTTTTTTATCAATTTATTTTTGGTATTTCATAACCAACATAAAAAATTTCTTTATTTACATGTGATAATGTGTATAAATTATTTAAAATATCACAATCCATTATTAAACCACCGAAAAACGTAAATGATTTCGTGTGTCCAGTATCTTTGTTGCCACTTACAATTTCGACAATGCCATTTTCGTATTCGTAAGTCAAAATGTTTTCACCAAACGCACTCGTATCGGTTTTTAAATTTTTTAACTTATCGTTCTTGTGTTTTTTCATTTCTTCTAACAACCACAAATATTCCTTATAATTTTCTTGAACATGTTCTCGAAATTTTTGAATTAAACAATTTTTGCAATACTTTTTTATATGTGTACTTTCTTTGCACACTCGTGTCTTTCTTTGCACACTCGTGTTGAATTCATTTTTGTAAATAAACGTTTTGCAGAGTTGAGCTTTGTTATACTTGTTTTTTAATCCGATTAAAATATAGTTTTAAATAAACCACCGATTAAGGGAATACCTCCTAATAAGTTACCAAGGAAACCTTTACCACGTTTTATAAGTATACGTTTTCGCCCTCTACCAATTAAAGAATGATGAGATCTTGGATGAGGTCTCGATTTTCGATGAACAAAAATATATCTTTTAGCAGTCTTGTGACCTATATGTCTTCTATGTCTCATTTTTTTAATAAATATTTCTTTGTTTATCGCGATCCACTTTTGTTAAAACAAAACGATATATTGGTTTTCCTACTCGATCCATTTCACGATTTCGTTTATTATTTATATAGTTGCTTTTTGTTTTTCGATAACACATCAGCGCTTTTCTACAATATTGACGCTTTATTTTTTTCAAATTTTTCTGAGCTCTTCTACGTCTCAGAGCTCTTTGTTCTGTATTATTAGGATCAGTTAACTCGTTTTCATCAAATAAGGTCCTGTCAAAAATTCAAAAAAATGCTTTTTTTCAATTTTTGACATGACCTCATTTGATGAAAACGAGTTAACTGATCCTAATAACGAGTTAACTGATCTTAACCCTATGAAAAGACCATTTTCCATCTACTGTATATTTTGGGTAATTTAGATGAATATTTGGGTCTTAAATTACTTTTATATGTAGGTCTTGAAAACAAATTTCGTCTTACAATCATACGCGAAAAATCAACATCATCTGGAGCCATTTTTTTGCCTTAAACTTTTTTTTCATATCTTTTTTTTTACAAGTTAAAAAACATGGTGTCACCCTGACACAACCTTACTTATTCCATCTTTACTTTATTCCATCTTAGTAGGCCTACTTACTTATGTTTTTCTTATAGTGTTTATTTTTTAGACTGCCTTATTTTGTCTTACTTACTTACTTAACCTTACTTAGTCCTTACTAACTTACTTAGTCCTGCCTGATTTCCTTAACCTGTTTACTCCCACACTCGTACGCTCACTCGTTCTCACACACTCCACATTGCATCAGTGAGCGTTAGCCCCTGGTTCAGCGAGCGTTAGCCCCCTGTGTTTACATAGAACTTTCTAAACTTTCTAGACATTACATCAGTGAGCGTTAGCCCCCTGTTCAGCGAGCGTTAGCCCCCTGTGTTTACATAGAACTTTCTAAACTTTCTACTACCTTAAACGAGAGTCGAACCCACGACGGTCTAATGGCATGGCGTTTGAAGTATAGTACGGCGAGCGAATGCACTATGCTACGTCGACGTGATGGTTCATGGAGTTTTGAATTCATTTAAATTAATATTTTAACACTTTACGCAGAGTTTTTTTCTTCGTAGAGTTTTTAAAAAGTTGTTTACTCCGTATTTTTAATCTCTTTAATCTTGTTCATAAAAACGGTATTAAAACTTTCTAAATTTAACTAGCATGACACAGCATTTTCTTTTCATCGCATAAAGTTACATCACTTTAGGTTTTATTTCGCATTAATCTGTAGAGATTAAATTTTATACATAAAAAGCGTGTTTTTTGTTAACAAAATCAAATGGCAAAATCTCGTTTTACGAAAAAAAGTATTAAAATGTCCGAAATCGTTTCAGAAAATAATGATATCATCTCGCAAGAAGTAAAATATACTGAACAAGAACTAGTATTTAGTGACAATGACATTACCATAAGCGATGACGAAAAAGAAGTCATCCTTATTGAGGATGATAATATTTTTGAAATTTTTGATGAAGAAGGCGGTGTCGACTTTAAAATCAAAGATAAACCGCAAGAAAAACCACAAAAAAATAATATTCCTAAACACAAAGTATGTTGTTGTTTTTTTTTTCAATTTTTTTATAAATTAAATAAATTTTTTTTTAAAACTTTTTTATTTTTTTAGACAAAAAAAAATAAAATTCGCAAGCGATACAACGCGAAAAGAAAAAAAAATCACAAAAAGAAAAAATCTTTTTGTGATTTATACCAATACGATAACAAAAACAATGAAATAAACATTTTTTTTATTTTAGTTCTTTTATTTATCCTATTTAATCATTTTATTTATTTGTTAATTCTTTTATATTAAAAAAAGACGAGTGTATTTTTTATTATTGTGCTTTTTTATATAAATAAATGTTTTTTTTCAGCAACTAATAAAAAAATGGCTATATCCATGCTGTTTTTGTGAGAAAGAATTTACTAAAGAACAACTTATGAATCATCAAATAGAATGTTCTACAGACCAATTCTCACACGAATGTTTTACGTGTAAGAAAAAAGTACAAGATTTATTAAACCACGAATGTGATTATGAATTTCTAGGCATACAAAAAATATGCTTTTTTTGTAATACCAAAGTAGATGATAAAGATTACTATGAACACTCTGTAATCTGTTTTCAATGTTATAAAGAACAACAAAATCAATATTTCGAGCAAATTATTCAGGACGAAAAGAAAAATTCAAATTACTTGAATCTTTCTTTTAACCACATCATGAATGGAATGAAAAATCATCAAGAAATCCTAACTAAACAAATAATTGACACAAAAGAAATTTCACAACAACAAAAAGAAAAAGAGCAAGAAAATAAAAATCTGAAAGAGCAGAATACTAAATTACAACAAACCTTGGAAGAAACCAACAACGAAATGCTAGAATTAAAAAAACTCACCTATGACATGTTAACAAATCAAGAAGAAGTACAAAATCTCAATCAAGAAATAACAAAACTCAATCAAATCGCAGAAAAAAACAGTACAGAATTCTTAGCATTAAAAAAATCAATTCAACAACCACAAGTAAAGCAACACCTCTTTAAAGACAAACATATCATCATACTCGATCAAATGAATTTAAGACTGCTATCAGATGAAGCATATTATTCGCAAGCTGTTTACTCACCTGAAGGGTATTATTATCGTATAAAAATATATACTCGAAGCTCAAATGTAAACAATGTAGGCATTTTCTTCCAACTCATTCGAAGCGAGCTCGATGATGTTTTTAAATGGCCCTTTGCCAAAAAAATAACTTTTACTCTAAAAAATAATGATAAATTTTTTGCTCTTACTATCACCCCCGAAAATTATATTCAAAGTTTAAACGCGAGTTCTTTTGAAAAACCTACCGAAGAATACAATGTAGCTGTTGGTTTCCCCAATTTTATTTCACACGAAGAACTATAACAATTTATTATTAATAATAATTTATTTATCACGTTACTATTCAGTAATATATTTATGTAAAAAAATGATTTTTTTTATTACATTTTTTTATATGTATTTATTTATGTTATTTTTTATTGTTATACATTTTAATTATTGTTATATATTTAATATTATTGTTATACATTTTAATTGTTATACATTTGTTTTTTAGATTAACTAATAAAAAAATTGAATTCAATAGAAATTTTCAGACAAATAACGGATGAGCTCACTATTAAAAACGTTAGAAGTATTAGATTCGTGTTGATACTTCCACATGATATCAAACAGAAATTAAAAAACGCATACGATCTTGTAGATAATGCCATAGAAGATTATAATGGAAATATTCATAAAATGCCATAGAAGATTATAATGGAAATATTCATAAAAGATAATGCCATAGAAGATTATAATGGAAATATTCATGAAAGTCTAGAAAGTGAATTGGAATTTTTACTTAAAATGTGTAAAGTAACTCATCGAAATGGTATTTTTAACAAATATAAAAACAAAATACCACGACTACCTACTTATGAAGAAAGCTTGATAAAAATTTACCACCTGTTTATTCTCCACCAAATGAAGTATTTCCAAGCACAGTCATTGAGGCCGAGCAAGCAGAACTTTTAAATTTTTATCATTTTCTTAGTGCTGAATCACCTGAACGTGCCCAAGAACCTGATTTCCTCTAAAAACTTTTCTTTGGAAATTTATTCAATTTTTTTATTGTATTTTTTTATATATTTGTAATTTTTTTTAGATAACTAATTAAAAAAAAAAGGGCAGCAACTGGGGCAATATTAGCTACATACTTGAAAAAGAATTTAGTTCATTTCACTACCTTCTGCATAAACGTAGAAAACAAATGGAACAAGAAAAAAAAGTCAAAAAATTGGACAGAAAAACTAAAGAAAAAAAGAAAAAAAAAAATTACAAAATAAAATCATTTCTTTATTTGATAAAACCAAACTACCCTCAAAATGGAAAAACAAAGATGAAATTAGATTATTATTTTACTGCTAACGAAGAAACATCTTTTACGAAAAAAAGAAACATTTATTATTTTTTCATCTTCAAAGACGCAACCTTTACAGTTTATTTCATTTACTTTTTACAGAAATATCGTATTTTGCAAACCCACATAAACAACTAGAAACAGATTTAATGAAAACACTATATCATTTAATAATGGAATAATTAAACTGGGCAAAACAACAATATTTTTATATTACAGAACCTTGTTTTATTCATGTTAATATTATAAATCAATTTTTGTAATATTTTTTTTCAGATAACTAATAAAAAAATAATGGATGCAAAAAAGAAAAAACAAAGAAAAAGTTTCAAAGAATACAATTTTCAAAATGAAAAAATTGTATGGTTTTGCTCAGAAACAAAATTAACATTTAAACTCGAAAAAATCCCTACCTTGAAAGATTTATGTAAAAGACAATTGAGATTTTACAGAATAAAAAAAGAAATTATATTATTTAAAGAAAAACTTGAAAACGCAATACCTATGTTTTATTACGATGACGCATTTATTATCTATAACAATCTATCTTATTTTCCAAAATATAGTGATTGGTTTTTATGTCATTATTCATCTAAATTAGATTTTTCTTACACACAACCTACTTTTTTATTTCTAACAGTTGAATTATTTAAATCACATTATCATCACAGTTTTATAAATAATACACAATATGAACATTTTTATATTTTATAACAATACAACATAACAACACATTCAAACAATATAAACAATACATTCATTCGGAACAATATAACAAAACTTTCGTTGAATAACTTAACATTTATAATCACTATATCACCATCGGGAAACGATTTCACCCAACATGACGTTTGAAAATTTTGTGAAAAAGAACTACCCTATTTTTAGAGAAGAAAAAAATCTGTATATTATATCTGCGCGCGCATCAGTCTCATACAGTTTTTTATCATAAATTTTTTTACACATGACAAAAAATTTTTTATTTGCACCTCACTCTTCATTATTAAAATTCCTAACATTTTTTTATTCCTTACTATTTTTACCACTGAACGATGGCCCCCTCACGACCCGAACAAATGATTTCTTAAATCTTAAAAAATGTGTTCTTAAATCTTGACACACTTTGCCATTTTCTTAAATCTTGACACACTTTTCCAACATGCAGTTTTTTATCATAAATCTTTTTACACGTAACAAAAATTTTTTATTCCTCACTCGCGCATTATTAAAATTCCGTACATTTTTTTTCCTCACTATTTTTACCTTGACGATGGCCCCCTTCCCCCCCCCCCCCTCAAACAAATGCTTTCTTAAAAAATTTCTTAAATCTTGACACACTTCGCCATTTTCTTAAATCTTGACACACTTTTCCAACATTGAGGTATCATCATATGGTCCTGTTATTTTATGTGATATTTTGCTTCCGCGGTTTTTTGACCATTTTATTCTTTTATCTAACGTTGCTTTTATGTTGAATAATAAGGTATTATCTGAAAGTGTTGTTAATGAAGCCACGTTATTAGTTAATCGATTTGTTTATGAATTTCCTGGTTTGTATGGTAGAGAGAATATGTCTTATAATGTGCACCAACTACTTCATCTTCCCTCATGTGCTCGTCTATGGGGGCCTTTATTATCTTATTCTTGTCATCAGTTTGAAAATTTTAATGGCATTATTTTATCGTTTTTAAATGGTACTCAAGATATATCTACTAAAGTAATAGATCGATTTTCATATTTAACCACATGTAACATTCAAGCTTCTAATTCTAATATTATTGACGAAGATTGCATTGACTTTTTGGAAGACATGTTATGTTTTCATAATTTTAATTTTAAAGGAGTTATTATTGGCTCTATTAAAGTTTTAGATAAAGGCTGTAATTATAATAATCCTAATTGCGAGAAACTGTATTTTGAGCATTATTTAGGTAAGCATATTTCTGAAATTCAAAAATATTACAAAGTTTCTATTACTAAAAACATCCATATTCGTCATAAGAATGTTCGCCTTTGTGACTCACTTGTTAAACTTACTTGTGGATCATTTTGTAGTATTGAATATTTCTTTATTTTTGAGATGAATGTTTTTGCTTGTGTTAAATTATTGAAAACAAGTCCAAAAGCAGCTAAGCATATTTTTATGTATACTTATGCAAAATGTCTATCTATAATTTTTGCAGAGCAAATTATACAAAAAGATTTTTTGGTTGAAGGTTGTGTTGTAAGTATTCCTGATTTATGCCCGTTTTAACTCTTTTATAATTATTCTTTGTGTAAAAATATTATTTGTATTATTATTGCTTTTTATCTTTGCATGATGATTAGTTTGTAACATTTTAATTTTTTTTTGTGCGCTGTTTACATAAGTCTTTTTTGGTGAACTGTTTTTTTTTTTGGTGAACTGTAATTTTTTTTTGGGTGAATTGTAATTTTTTAGATAACTATTACATTTTGTATTTGTGACAAAAAAGTATATGTAAACTTCAACAGTTTATGTTGGCTTGTCAATTTTGTAAAAACATTTAGTTTAAAAATATTGTTTCTGTTTAAAATTGTTTTTTTATTTTATTAAATTGGTATCTACATTTTCTATAACTACTAGGTTACTGTTTTTTTTTAAATTTACCATAGTCATTTTATTCAATTTTCTACACAGCAACATTAGAGTTTTGTTATTTCAGAAGCATGGTACTGGTTAGAATCGCATAATTTTCATATTATCTTCTGCATCCTTAGACCGTTGCAATTTCTGTTACAATATACTTAACTGGTTATATGTTGTTACAATTTTTAAATATCTAAAGTTTTATTAATTTACATCTATAAGTTTATGTAATACACATTTATAACTATATGTTGCTAATGAGGTATAAAATTTAATAGCAACTTATAATTTACTTCAAAATTTTTTCAAAATTATTTATTTATTTGTAACTTTAAATTTATGTAGGTCTTAGTATTCATAATGTCTAAGTTTGCTGTTATACAATGGTCTCGCAATAGATCTGTCTCTGTTGAATGGGATACATCTGTACTTAACAGGGCTTTTCTTGTAAATAACAAAGAAGGTGATGTAAGGTGCACTAAACTTACTAATCGAGATGAAGGCCCCATTGAGAAGGGTAAAGTTATATGTGTGGTTGGTAAGCTTCAAATTTGAAAATAGTTTAAGTTTCTTTTGATATTTTATATTTAAAGTTATTAATTATTTCAATTGCGTATGCTTCCAGCATTTTAAATATTTCATATAATAACATTGTTAGTAATCTATTTTGTATTACAAATATCTGTTTTTAAAGATATATTTAACATTTATGAAATTGTAATTATATAATTATATTTAGACTGTTTGGAAGAAGTTTTATTGAAAAAAAGCTTACTTATCAAGAAAAAAAAAGATAAGAAGTTGCTAAACATAACAAATGAAATTGAGGTTTATATATTATGAAATTTACTTTGAACAAGATCAGATCAAACTCTAGATAAAACTTTGTTAATTTTTAAGGAGTCTGTTAGAGTTGAATATATAACAGTTCAGCAAATGGAGTTATTGTTGGTAAGTTTATTCTACTAATAGTTTCATTTTTAAAAATGGCTTTAACTCTTCAATAATGGAAACTTATTGAAACCATACAATTTTGGAAAAGTAGACAATAAGCATAAACAAAAATTGATTAACCTATCCTGTTTATTCATAAAATATAATTTTGTGTTGCATATTTTTACAATATCTAGAACACTCATACTATGGCATTAAAAGAAGACTTTGCTAAGAAGCTAACGACATTGTACAAAAATATAGAAAGTAAGTAAGCAGTCATTTGTATTCCAAATAAAATACTGACATAGCGAGATCAATTTTGACAATTCTAGTTTTTTTTTAACAATAATAAGAATTTTATTATAAGATGTTTTAAAAGTTTTAAATAGAATTATAATAACTAAACATTTGTGATTTACTTCATCAACTGTTTTATGATTATTACTAGGTCGTTCTAGTGTACTTTATTTTTCTTTTAGTCATTCACTGCTTGTGACCATTCAGTAGATTTAAATGCCCAACTTTTCTGTTTTACATGACCCTCTGTTTAAAATACCATCAGTTTTATAATGCCCTATATTTTAAATTGTATGTATTTTATTTTACTTTTAGGGCTTGTTAGCAAAGCAGAAGGTGACTTAAGCAAAGAGTTGCCAAGAAAGAAGGCAAAAATGTTGATTTCCCAACCACCGACAACCCATTCACAACCATTTCCATTATACTTACAACCAACAAATTCACAAATACCACCTCCTTTATCACAAACATTACCAGTAACTCCTCCTTTCTCAACCCAATCCCAATCCAAACAATTCCAATCTTTTTCAACTAATGACTCCATTAATGATCATCCTGATTCCTCTCTTTCTTAACAATCATAATTCGTTTCATGAAAAATCGTTCCATTCAATTGACTTCAATCGACTTCAATCAGAAAAATTCAATCGACTTCAAATTCATTTCAAACCCCTTCTCCATCTTTTCACTACCAGCAAAACTATATTCTGTTCCACAAATGCCACCGCCATTGTTGCATTCACAACCAACATCGCTAATAAATTCACACCTTTCACTATCAATGCATTCACAACTATCAGAACAAGTACCAGCACATTCATTAGTTTCCCACACAACACAGCCAACCGATTATATATGCAGTAACAAAGAAGTCACTGAAAACATGATTCCTAAAAGGGTCATAACAGCACCCTCAGGAAAAAAGCTGGTCAAACAGTTATTAGGCTATTTCTATGAAAGAAATAAGTTGGTGAATGCTTCGCTATCTGGAAAAAAAGGCTCCTCAAAGTTTTCAGTTTTAAAAAAAGTTGGCCTTGATCCAGCTGTGTTGCATTTAATGACAGGTAAAAAAAAATATTAAATTTAAATGCTTATACTCTGGAATTCCAGAATCATTTCAATTCGAGAAACTGCTAATCTGCAATTTTTACAGAACTTACAATATCCAAGTTACCAAATTTTTCAAAAAACGATGTCAGTGTTGCACTCTGTGAAAAAATTAATGACGAGCGCAGAGCTTATTTTAAAAGCAGGTATTATATTTTAATGCTGGAGTTATTTCTCGTGTTTAATTATAATTTTATATCTTTAGTTTTCATCATTTATAAATAACATAACTTTGTTAAGACTACCATGTCTTAATTTTATTTTATAGAAAAACAATAAATAATAGGATTTTTTAATTTTAAAATTTCAACTTGCTTGTCATTTTCGTATGATCTTTTTTTTTAATTTAAGTCTTATGTTTGTTATTATTGTCTTAGTATATTTTTTTTAGTATTAATTATTTTGATTACCGTATAATCTCTAATAGTAACTAACTTTTATTATCACAAGTTTGGCTAAGTTTATGTTGTAGTGTCACCAATCAAATTTTTTTATTTTAAAGCAATGAATAATTTTTAAAGATAAATATGTTTTTGTTTTTATAATTTATCCTCGCTTTTTAAAGTTATATTTGTTTTTAGCTGTTATACTGTTTTATGTTTGCTTACTATTCCACTGTTTATTTTATATATTATTATATGTTTTTATATAATTATTATATATGCCCTTTATATATTGTATCATTTTTTTTAGCTCCGAAGACCCAAACGGAAAAGGATGCGTCAAGCGCTATATAACTTACGATTTTATTAATTTTTTTTTCGTTTTGATAACTTGTCTGTAGAGAACCAACAGACCGCATTTATGATTTTTTGGCCTCAAAATATACTAAAATTTCCTAATAAATAAAATTCAAAAAAGTTTAGATAAGTTATCAGGAAAAGTAAACAAATTGCATTTATTCGAAAACAAAAAAAGTACAGCCTTTTGGTTCTCGACTTATGAAATTCATTCAATTTTTTTCAAACAAGCTTGGATATGTTTATGCAAAATAATTTTGCTTTATTAAATTTTTTTGTAGATTATGTTTTACGATTTAAATCTCTATCAAAACAAAAAAAAAAATACAATTAAGATTTTTTGTTTAGTTCGTTTAAATGGTTAAAATACAAAAAATTTGATTTAAGCTTAAAAAAATGTAAACCATTTAAATAAAGAAACATGCGTAATGTATAGTAAAGATCCACAATATGCTTACATTAACTCGTTCTTAACAAAATCTGAGCCAAGGTTAATAAAAAAAAATACATTTACTTTAATATTAGTGAATTTACTTTTTACTTTCTTGTTAAAATTTAAGAAAGTTTGTATTCATACTTAAAGTAGTTTATTATTTAAACATTGTATTTCTATTTTAAATATCAATATTTTTAAATAAATGTTATATTAAACATTTCTATTTTTTTATGCTTAATTGGTCTTATTTCGCGCTTATCGGTTTTAAATATTTAAAATGTTTATGAACGTTTTTAAAAAAATATATTTTAAAAAACTACACCTTAAAAAATAAAATTCCAGCGAATTCGCTATACTTTCACTTTTTATATATAAACTTGAAAGTTAGATATGAAAGATCACTGGAAGTTCACTGGGTTTTGGAACAAGATCACTGGAAAAGTTCACTGGGTTGTGGAACAAGATCACTGGAAGTTCGCTGGGTTTTGGAACATTTTTTCACTGGAAGTTCACTGGGTTTTTTTGTAAGGGTAATCTTATCTTCCTTGCGAAACTCTTTATTAATAAAAACTGTATCGAGTTCAATGTTCATTTCATTAGCAGGTCCACCAATTACGCATTGCGATGCAAAGGATTATGTCATTAAGTGATTTGGGGAAGGGCATCGCGATGCTAATTTTAGGAATTGTGAAGCGCCGGCATTAAAGTCTATGAATGAAAGTGAAACATTTTGGAAGATATTCTGACCGAATTTTTTTACAATCATTTAAAAATTGGTAAATACAAAAAAATAAGACTTGTTTAAAAATAAAATGTATAAATACACCATTGTTTTTGATTGCTTAATGACGTTTGATGTGAAACTCAACGCAATATTTTACGGTGACAGTCTCTTAAGAATATAACGGACCTTAAGTTGTTTTTTTAATTTAGGTTTTTTACTATAGGGATACTCTAAAGATTTATAATTCCTTTATTTAATCTACACAAAATACGAAATCTATAATTTTAGGATAGGTGGGATGGTGATTAGGAAATATTAAAAACCATCCCGCTACCTTTTTTTTCCAATCCGAGCACTGTATATATATATGTATATATATATATATATATATATATATATATATATATATATATATATATATATATATATATATATATATATATATATATATATATTTATTTTAATGCATTGATTTCATCTATATTATTAGCGTTAACACTAAGCGTTAACGTTGATGCAAATTTTTAATGCAGTTTTAACAAATCCGTCAGTCTTGTTAAATGTGTCAAGCAGTATATGATTATAAAAAAAAGTCGGGTTTGTTTTCAAAACTATATTACGTTTAAGGCTTACTTTATATCACCCGTTTATACTCAATATATTTAGTTCAATATTGTTATAATTAGCTTGGGATACTCCATACAGTTCCTCTCTTCCTAATGTTGGTTCACGTTTACTGAAATATAAAATGCTTTAAAATAATTATTAGAAATCAAAGTATGTTTATATACAATTATTTGAATTTTGTTTTTTTAGATAAAGAAACAATATGTATGACTGTGTAACATTTAAAAAAGGATGAGTTGTTAAGAAAACAGAACAAAATATACATTATCAACAAAGTTTATAACTAACAAAACAAATTTTTTGTTTATAAAAAAAGAACAACGAAATTTCTTTAACTTAACATGATTAAAGAAAAGATGTCATATTATATACAGTTACTATATATGTATACATAATATATATATAAAAATATATTCGATCCCCACCACCGATCTCCCGGGTAGTACCTCGCTCAACTTGTTTCTCCGCGCAGCGGCCTTGTTCGTCAAGTTTCGTGTTTCAGAGTTATAGAGTGGAGAGAGGGTTATAATCACAATTAAGTAGCCTCCTCGTCTGTAGTGGCCTTCTGGGCCATAGGGAGGTGAATTAACAAAAAACAAAAAATAATATTAAAAAAATATACATTTTTAAAATAATTTTACTAAATCTGCATCATCAGTATAACTTTTGATAGGGTAACCAACCACAAAAATACATATTACAGATGTGACGTATTATTATCTCACCGCTCCCTCTCCTCATATTTTACTCTTCCCTCAACATTCCCTCAACAACAAAAAAAAGAGGTAGGGGAGCTTTAGCCCTAAATTTGCGCTCACACCTTATGTGACATTTTTAGGTCCACCATTTGCTCTGTTATATTCTATAGAAGCATTATAAGGTAAAGTCTCGAAATGAGAAGTAACATATATATATATATATATATATTTATATATATATATATATATATATATATATATATATATATACATATATATATATATATAAATATATATATACATATATAAATATATATATATATATATTATATATATATATTTATATTATATATTAATATATATATATATATAAATATATAAATATATATATGTATATATAAATATATATATATATATATATATATATATATATATATATATATATATATATATATATATATATATATATTCTTATTATGTACTTTTTCATTCTAGATTAAATGTAATAAAAAGATATAATATAAAAATAAAAAATTCTATAATAAAACAAAGAAAAGCTATTTTTTTTTTAATTACGTTTTAAATAAGCATTCCGTTACACTATGTAAAATACAAATAAATAATAATATAAATAATATAAATAAAATGATCGTTATTAAAACTAAGTTAACGTGAGGATTTGTAGAAGACCATGCGATCTTGTCGTCGAGTACCGCTAAAAAAAGTTCGTCGTAAAGTTTTAAAGATATTTACGAAGTTGGAAACCTAATATATTCCGTTACCAATTTTTTTTTTTAATATCATCGCTTCCAACAAGGCTGCAAGCAACCACTTATTAAAGTTGAAAGATACTGGAAGAGAAAAGATAAAGAGTGTAGAGCAAGATATCAATTGACGGACGACTTATAAGATTGCAAATTATATAAATCAGGAAAGCAGAATGAAGGAAGCGAAGTCCAAAGAACTAATGTTCAAAAAAAAACTAGACGAATAAGAGTTTTAGGAGCACTAAGAAACACTCACAGAAAAAGAATGAGACTTTATTGAATGTGGAGTAACATGAGAATGAATTTGAGTAGATGGCAAGAGACACAAGAGACACTAGCTCTTCAGAGCAGTACCCATTATAGTATTTGTAGAAAAGACCCATTATAGTATTTGTAGAAAAGAGGAAGCAACATTACGACGAGGTAATAATGGTTGGAGGTTGGCTACAAAAGCAGGTCCAACTACAATGCTTTTTGCACTTTGTCTTAAAGAGAAAGTGCAGTATTAGATGATCCGCCCCATATATGGCAACAGTATTCCATACAAGGCCGGATTTGAGATTTATACGGATAGAGAATAGAATTTGATATAAGAAATAAAACAAGAACAAGTATGTTGTCCGGGCCGCAATCTGTAGAGATGTGTAAGCAGGAAATTACGTTAAATACAGAAGCCGGAGTGATACGAATTTCAATTCATGGGTCAATCATTTGGTTAGCAATATCTGGTAGAACGCAGCTAGCGGAATGTAGAGATGATGAAAATAATTTAGCAAACAATTCAGCTTTGTCTTAATATGAGGTGACAATGTCTGAACCATACAAGAGAGGTGGTAATAAAGATTTGCCCTTTTTATTAATGCTGTTAAAGATTCTCTAGGAATCACAAAAGCCTAAATTTTAAAATGACATTTGAAATTTCGTGACCTGAGAATAATGGGCTTTGGCGTTAGACAAAACCTTTATACAAACGTTTATGGCAGTAATTAACAGACGGCACAGTGTGAGGAAAACCCTAGAGTAGAGTAAGGCTTGACCTGGGATCGTCGAAAGGGAACAAAAGATTCCATGCCAGCCTGAATCCACGAAGTTTTGTAAGAAATATTTGTCGTCAGGAAGACGAAAATTTTTTACCAAGGACCATTAATTAAGGACAAAATCACAGAAAGATTCCCAGTCAGCTTTAATGAAGTTGTAAAAGGTACGAAAATAGGGGGATTCAGGTGATGAAGAAGAATGAGAAACTAGTTTTAGATCAAACTGTGATCAGAAGCACCTAATGGAATGTGGAAAAACTGAGCACTGACTAGGATCAGAAACGGGACATAAAGTCGTGAAGAGAAGGTAAATGATTCGAGCTGTCTGGTAAGCGAGTTGGAAAGTTGACTATTTATATATATAAGGCAAAAGTAATGGGCTTTAATGCCTGCAGAATCACTGACACTAGAGCCAAGCCATTCAGTGTGATATGCGTTAAAGTCACTGACAACAACAATATAGGCTGATGGATAAAGAAAGAGGGCTTGGTCAATATGATCAGAACCAACATCAAAAAGAGTGCTTTCTTGAGATGAAAGAAAGCGATATAGATCAAAGAGAAAGGCGATAAAGTAAAGTGGTGCTAAACGAAAGCATATAAAAAAATAGTCGTGGATTCAAACCTAGTTTCATGACAAGTGGGTGAATTCTTACGAATGTAAATGTCGAGGCCAAGCATGTGACTATTTTAGTCTTTACAAAATAAAGGAAGATAACCATCAACACTAAGTTCGCAAGATGAGACAGCTGAACTCAAATTAGTCTCACAAAGAGCAAGTAGGTTTGTTGAATTTTGCAAGAGATAAGACTCAACAGAAGAAAGGTTACTTCGAAGACCACGAATATTAGTAAATGATAAGTTTACAGAACTTAATGATGATGATGGTATTTTGTGTTTTATATACATTGGTACTTTTCATTTTTAAATTAGTTGAAGAACTCTACTCAAAGCATAAATACTACTCAAAACACTGTTTAATAGCCCAAGCAACTGCCACATTACTATTAATAAAACATAAGTCGTAACAAAGGGCGCTAAACGTGGCCTTGGCAATGCATACCATAAGTATAAAACGGGACACCATTAATGCGCAACATGGGACTGTTAATACTATGATATTATGCAGCTTTTGATGGAATCAGCCACTCGTAGAGCTACCACAGAGTTCGGGAAACTTAACCGCTAGCCTGCCTCAGAATCATAAAACTGAGTTTTAGAGCTGTACCCTCGTTAGGAGATAATGGAATGAGTTGCCTAGTCATAAAAACAGAAACTCAAGCAAAATCCATGAATTAAGTCAAAAAGATTTAACATCTTAACTGGAAAAAATATAATAAAAATACATTACTAAAATTTATCAAGTATATTGTTAAATCTTTAATTGCAAAAATGAGTTCTCTAAGCTTTTATTGAAAGAAAAGTAATTACTTTGATGAATAAAATCCTTTTGAAAATTTTTTAAACTATTTTATTCCGTAAGAATGGTCCGCGATAATTAATACAAAATTTAAAACGATTTTTTTTGAAAAACGGGCTGCTTAATGCAATTATCATTGCGTAAAATGTATTTAATTTTATCTTTTGATGAATACAAATTATGGCACGAAATCGGGGATAAATGGGTCTTACCCAAGGGCTGTCGACTTGCGTAAAAAAACGTTAATTTGTTTGCAGAGGATTATGGGATGCCCGGGTAGAATAACATTTAAAAAACAAATTAAAAACGAATATATTTATATATATAAAGTTATATAAAGCAACAAATGCTATTAGTAATGAAATATTTCTAAATACTTTATTGGTTTTTTAATAAAATTTTGGACTCGATTTGTTAAATTACATTATTGACTTGAAATATGAACCCACTTAAATCTGGTTGCTATAAAAAAATATAAAACAACTCTGAAAACTAGAAAAATCAGAAATATATATATATATATATATATACATATATATATATATATATATAATTGTTGTTATTATACAATTGAAATTATTTGTGTAGCAAACGTTCCATCTTTCTATAGTTTTTTTTATTGCGTGGAGAAAGATCTCGGTTATTCGGTTTAATAAAATAAAATTTTCGTGATATGACGAATATATGGACTATTTTTTTTTTGTAGGTAAAAAGCATGTTCGAAGTGATATTTGAATAAAAACTCAAAAGAACATATTTCCATTATTTTGGAAGATAATCTAAAAGCCAGGTTTTCCATATCAAGCCACTTTTCGATATATTCTATGAAAACTACTTCCATATTAGAAATCAAAGAAACTAACGATGAATTGGGATAACAATTTTGGATATTTGTTTGATTATTGGTCTCCATACCATTCTTACTAGCTATTGTAAAATCAATCGATTCACTGCAAAGTACTACCTTGCAATGTTGACACAGAGATTCTTTTTATTAACAAGTTAGAGAAATATGTATGTGATTGTTCAATAGATTGTTTTATAAGGATAGCAACAGGAAATCTGTTTAAAAGAACATTATTTTCTGTATTATTATCAAAAAATAGACAATCTTTTTTAGTTAGTATTTTTTGTGAATTTTCAAATAAGGAATTTAGATCCAATGCCACACTAAAATCTGTTTCTGCCAGACAGTTGCTATTAGACTTACTAGTTTCTACTGACAACAGCAAAAGGGCATTCTGGTAAGCTGCTCGAAATTGTCTTTCAGTCGGTCTGTCATTCCACCCTCCTTTACTCCATATAGTTCCAAAAAAACTTTCTAAGCAATCTTGGTTGAAGCGAGATGTGCAAACAAAAGGAAATCCTTCCAAGAGAAGCTCCTGGCACAATTCTAGTATACTGTTAATTATAACATTTAACCCCCAATGACTAGCTATCTTGGATTGGGATTGTTCATCACAAAGCTTCCATTTCTTAATCCAAGTTTGGAGTTCTTTTAACAATGTAATGTTATTTCCATTAGTTGTTATAGCACAACGAGCAGGCTTATCACCCTGAAGCTTTCTTGAATTTAACAGATTAAAAAGAATATCCATTTTTTCAACAAATTGGGCAGTCACTCATACAGTTGACGGTAATATATTTGCAGTGACACACAAAGACAATGCGGTGGCAATCTGATGACTTAATACTTGTGTTGCTAGATTAACTCTCATTTTTAGAAATGCTCCAGGATCGAGATGTTTGTCAGTCAATTTTGGTGCAAGACGGATAGGATTGCATTTGTCTAGCTCATACAACATTCTAACGTGATTCCATGAAAATATATTACCATCAATATTAATGTTATGTCGCATAAGATTATTGCGAACACTTTTAATTAGATGAGGGGGATCAAAGATAATATGAATTCTATTTTTTAAAGACGGGTGTTGAATATAAGATTTTATTTTTTAAAAACCAAGAATTTTAAGTGCTGCAATATTAGTTGATCCTTGATCACACACAATACACCGAACTAACAATCCACAGTCCTGAACTTTTGATATAGCTTCTTGAATAAACTTAATAAGATTAACTGTTGAAACAGTTGAGTTACTGAAAAAATATGCAATGGTTGTTTCCATTTAGTGGCAATACCTCTGATAATAAAAACTAGAGCTTGATTCAGTGGTTTCTTGTTCTTTATTCCTAAAACAACATCTACACTTTTATCATAATTTAAGTGTTGTTTAAGTGCCATCTCATCCAATACTAAACTGCAATTACGATCTTGTTGATTCATGTTATTAACACGAAGTTTTAGTTGAGTAAACAACTTTTGTGAGAATCCAGTTGGCATATCGCAATAAGCTCTTGTTAGAAACAATTTCAATGTGTTGCGACTTGGTAAAGAAAATATATTACTTAACATTTTATAAGTTTGTGGACTATGAAAAATAACTCGTAGTCCAAGTAATTTATCCGATATTGTCCAACGATTTCCTTTTTTTATGGCGGTAACTCATTTTTATTTGACTTATTAAAAATTTTTGTTGATCATCTGAAAGAAAGTTGTTAGATAAATCTAAAATATGATTAATTGAGTTATTGCAACTTTTATGCTATTTTTTCTCTAATAGTTTTATTTTTTTTCGTAGACTGCATATTGTAACACGAGATGTACGCAATGAATTTAAGACTTTTCTGTACTTTTTTATATTTACAGTTTCTATATAAGCTTGAGTGTTTTCAACTTTACTATCATTATTTTCATTTTGTATTTTTTTAACTTTTAAAGGCAAATGATTTCTTTTGGTAGGTGGTTTTCTTTTCTTTCCTACAGATGGTGGTGGATTGGGAACATTAAAAAATGTAGGGATTGCATTATAAAGCAGACGTTTTCTTCCATTGTTTGTAAAATAGTACAATGAACTTTCAAAATGGTTACTACACAAACGATATTCTTTGTTCAAAACATCAACAGACTTTCTATCTAGATCTTCTCTTCTACAATTTATAACCCATTTCTTGCACCTTTAAAAATAAGAATAACATATACTTTTCGTTGCATACTAATTGAATTACAATTACATTACATAAATTAATCAGTAAAATAAGTCGATAAAATGAAAGCAAAAACTTATTCTAAAAGAAAACAAATACACATAACTTATGTGTATTTGTTCAAACTTATGTCATAAGTTTGAAAAGTTGCACAATCGCCTACTTTAATTTTGTGTTACAAAAATATGTGTTAAATTAAAATATATATATATATATTAAGTACTAAATTATATAAATTAAGTACTTAAATCATAATGCTTAGTAAAGTTAAGTATTTACCTTTTATTTGTCTCTTGGAAAAAGAAAAAAGGACACATTTTTATCGGCTACTCCACTGGTATTTGTGCAGCTAACTGCTGCACAATATAAAGGCATTTCTTTATACTAAAAACTATAACTTATTGAAGAAAAAACGCAATATAATATACAGAAAACAATTTACAGTTTCATCCAAATTTGTTATGAGAGTTAATTTTTATACTACCTACACATCCCATAATGCCTTGCGCATACGATTACACTTTAAACTATATAAGTATAGAAGAGTTGACAGCGCTTGGTCTTACCTCAAAACATGAAACATTAATTCTTTGAAAATACTAGGCTCATATATATTAAATACTTTTGTTTTAACTAATAGAGGCTTGACATTTAATATAACGGTCTTTAAAATATATAAGACGTGCTACATGCTTCCTCTGATACTAAACAGGTGAAGTTTGTTTTTATTTGTACTACCTGAAGCAATGTTTGCATAGTTTATGTGACAATAAATAATTGAGTGATATAATTGTGCCATAGTATGTTTATTTTAAACAATTTTTGCTTTGTACAATATTTTTATACTTGAAATTTACAATGTAATATTTGAAATTTTCTATGTAATTAAAATTTCCATGCAAGATTTTCATTTATACTAACACCTAGAAACCTTGTTACTGTTACTTTTTTGATTTGTTTTTGTTAATAAAAAGTTGAGACATGTTAATTTGGAAGTTTATGTATTTTTTGATAAAACGGATGGAAAAAAATCCATTTAGTTTTATCTATGTTAAGAGATAATTTGCTAGTCTTAAACCAATCAGACATATTATTAACTCTATATACACATAATGAAATAGCTTTTGTGTAGCGTAAATAATACAATGTCTTTAGCAAACATAATTGTTACAAAATCCGAGACTTTGTTTATATCATTAATATAACTAAGGAAAAGAGGTCCCAATACGGATCCTATTATTGCAAGTTACCACTACAAAACAGTTTTAAAATCTGAAAGCAAAGACAAATAGCTATTACACAAAATAATTTAAAAATAATACCTATCGGTGCAATAGATTTAATAATTTGACTTGAAAAGTAACATAATTCTTACCTTGATTGCGACTAATTTCTTTTAAAGCTATTAGCTAATGATCAGCATAGTCAATTAATATAATTAAAGTTTACTAAGTTAAAACTCTTTAACAGTAGACTAAGTAAACTTTAGATAATTAATAGAGCAGTAAAATAGAACTAGGGAAATAAAAAAGCAACTCAATCTAAAATGTTTGTAATTCATAATATACAATTAAACATGAAAAAAAACTCTACCATCATGAGATGATATAGGTGAAATTAACAAAACAAACAAAAATAATAATGATTAGAAGAAAAGTATATTAGAATAATTATTTTCATTAAAAATACAATCCTTTCAATAAAAAACAATGTTTTGGTGAATTGATAAGGACACAGCAATGAAGGGCACACGCAGTGAAAAGTTCCTTAAAAATATTTTTAAGAATTTATTGTAAATACTTAGATAACCCCAAATTCAATGATTATTCTAAAAATTTACTGTAGTTTGAAGTATTCACAATATCTTAACTGACAATAATTTGTTATTTTGACATGGAGAAACCACCACTGTTATGTTAAATAAGTAGCCCGTTAAAAAAGTAGATTAAATGTTGTATCTGCGCGTACGTTAATTTACGGATATATATTTAACGCCTACAGGCGTTAAATATGTATCCCGTTAAAAAAGTAGACAAAATGAGCAATCAAGACAATATTTTTAACGCCAAACGTAATTTTAAATTTTAAGTTAAGTTAAAGTTTTATAAAATCCTTATTTAAAAGTATAACTTGAAGAATAATCTTATAAGAACTTAATATTTGCAAATATGCTTAAGGTAACAATACGATCAATAACTTAAAGAATAATCTTATAAGAACTTAATATTTGCAAACATGCTTAAGGTAACAATACGATCAATAAAAATTCCTAAATTAGGAGCGTCGCACTGCCCATCGATTAAAAATCTTATATTGTATTGTGTCTTATGTTTTTAGAGTGTGATATAAATGTTATAATATGTTTATATTTTGATATCTGGCGCCCACCCCACACGGTGCCTCCTGGATAAAATCTATTTGTTTCTAAGTTTTGTAAGTGTAAGAGGTCCAATTAGATCTATACCCAAAACATCCCACAGTCCATAAACCTTAATTCCGGAGCAACAGTTTTTATTTTCTCCATACATTAGCACTTGTCACATTCTTTTACCCATTAGTTAATATCATTAACCATCCCTAACAATTAAATTTAATTTAAAACAAAACTTAAACATGAATAAAATACATAATGTGGTGATAATAACTAGCCACTAGAAATAACTTTTTAGCTTTGCTCTAGTGTTGTTGAGACCAACATGAACTCTATGATAAGTATCATGGACATCTTTAAACGCTATCATTTTTTTACAGTCGTTCATAAGAACTTATAATTTTTTAAATGCAGTTACATAATACAATTTACCATCTAAAGTCTGTAAAAAGTTATATTAAATTCAATGATAATAATTATTTATTCAACAAATAATAATGTAATGTTTACATACCACATAGCTTTAATTTTTTTGTATACTTCATAAAAGATTTACGCTCTGATTTGTAATACTTCATCCTTCCATCAGAGAGATATTGTTTAACATCTCACCAAAATAGTTATGAACTGGCATTTTTCAAATTAAATTGTTGACTTGTAAGTTAGAAATTTAAGTAACTTTACCTAACGAAACAAGACTACTTATTTAAGGTAGAATACCCTCAGAATTTTTTTTTTGAGTAGTAATTATTATTTTATAAACTTAATTTAATGTACATAATGTATATAACAAAATGAGATGAAAAAGAATTATATTTATTTGGTATAATGGCACCTGTAAAATAGACCAAAAATCACAAAGTTATTGAAAGACAAAGCCAAAATCTTTCTTTAAAATATATGTCTTTAAAAAACATCGAGCGATCTAACTGTAAAATACACTTTGTAAGCTAGTGTATTCTATAATTTGAGTGCTTAATGTTTTTAAGCCTTACGTTTGCAAGGAAAAATTAGTTCAACTCTATTTGCATTAATCAATGACTAGATTTGTTGTTGACTAGATATATTGTTGTTGTTGCAAATTTTCTGATACCACAACAACAATATATCTCTTAACTAGTGTCTTTACCAGTCCTTTGAATGAGAGATTGATTTTGAGGTGGTATCTACTCTTAATGCAGTACAACAATGCTTAGATAAAACTTGAGATAACCGTTACCACCATCAATTTCAAGCTTAACAAAATATCTATCAGAAAATTTGCAAGTGAATAACTGATACATAAGACTTGAAAAATCATTGCATCGAGCAACATCCCGAACTGTACCAGAATCTCTTTTCCATTGGTAATTTTAAAGTCACTGCGGGTGACTTAAAAGATATTTTTGGTTTAAATTAGTAAAAACACTCATCTAAATATCATCTACAGTCTGTTTTACTTTCAGCAGGATCATCAGAAAGCTTCTTGATAAACCTGCTGAAGGTGAAACTAACAGTAGAAAACATTTTGATAAGTGTTTTTGAAATTATATATATATATATATATGAAATCTTACTAAAATGATAATTTTAGTTTATTTTAAAATTTGTTAGTTTCATAAAATATTATTGTTCAACTAAAGACAACTAGTGACATTTAAGTTAAGAGTTCTATAGAGTTTTCTCTAGCTCCACTCTAAGTTATTCCAATAATGTGTCTACACTATACAAATTTTGCTTGAACTCAGTTTTCATTTGCTCTGATCTGTCTTATTTGATCACAATTATTTGTTCCCCTACATTTTTTTTTGCTGTTATTCCTTTGTCTCAGCTACTAGAATTTTAAGATCTTTGTTTTCTTCTATTGTCAAATTATGAGGCTCTTTGATTGATTTATATCTTAGCATCTGCAAATTTACTCAAATTCTTTATTACAAAGTTTTTTTGACAATAATTTACTAGTTTTACCAACAATGGTCTTGAACAATGTTATACAACATTGTCTTTTTTACCAAGCTGGATCACTTTAATTATATTTTTCTTAATAATATGTGAAGTAGTTATAGTAAATATTTGAATACAAAATTACTCATCTTTTTGGTATGATTTATTTAATGAGGTAACGTTACTTTCTGATACTCTAAATAGTAATAAGTTGTTTGGCCTTCAACTTTGTTTTGTAATCTCCTAATTTTTGAGTTTACCTGCACCAGAAATCTTTTACAAAACCAATGTGTCTGGTTAAAAAGTAAAAAAGGAGAGGGTCTTAAAAAGCTCTGGGTGGGTGGGAAAATTTTTTGAAAATTATTTAATGCTCCTTGTGTGTAAAGCAGTTGAAATACATTTTTTTATGAACTCATTGCTCACAAAATGTAACCTTTCTACACACTCCACAAGCCCATTTTCCAGATATTTTTGCTTGGTCATTCTTAACTGGATGACTAATGTCTTTATCATGTTAATCCTTAGCTCTTTTGTTTCAATTCCATCTTTTTAACACTAAAACTTTTCAACACTATATATTAATTCTCCTTCAACTACATAAATTAGTTTTTATGCTAAAATAAGTCTAAACTCTTTACAAATAGATTACAAGACGGTTATAAAAACCAAGGGTGTGTATCACTGAACAATGCTGCACACCAACCTTTACTTTCAAACTAACACTTTCTCTCTTTCTTTTGTTTTCATTTATGTTGTGATATTTTCATACATAGTCATGAGAACTTTTTTAACATCTGAATATCATTACACCCATCACACAAGCTCTCATGGCACTTTTAACAAGCAATAGGAGACTCAGAGTCTCCAATTGCTTGTTAACAACGTTAACAAGCAATAGGAGACTCTGAGCTCTATTAATAGCTCTGATTCTACTTCACTAAATTAAATTACCTTAGTATACAGTTTTTACTTTTTTTCGAATGAGGAAACCTACTTCAATAATATAATTGTTGTTACTTTATCAGCTTTATCTTAAACAGACTTTTTTTTCTGAAAAAAAACTTATAAAAAACACCAATAACACAATAGAGTGAGCTAATTGAAACTTAAAAGCTGTCATTTTATTGATTGTGATCATGTTAAACAATGTACTAATTAGGTCTGTTGTTATTTTTATACTAAATAATAATTCTTTCTTTATCTATTATTCAAATTTATAAATTTATAACTACTTTCGAGTCCTTAATACAAAAGGGGCAAATTAAAGGTATAAATAAAGAGGTAATGAAAGGGTGGGTGGGAATTTTAGAGGAGGGGTGTCTTATTAAGGTTAAGGTGGGTGGGAAAATTTCCCTAAAATTAACAAACGTCCCCCTTTTTTTTATCTAGGACTCGAGAGTATTTATAACTATAGAGCAAACATCTATTTTCATTTCTTTTTTTTTTATAGACTTGTGTGTTTGTGTTAAGCTTGTATAAAATTTTACAAAGGTGTTGCCAATTTTTATGTATTCTTCATATGTTTATCTTTTAGAAGGCTTCATAAGTAAAATTCAAAAGTAAATGATTATTAAATCTATATAATTCACTCCGAACAGTTTTACATGAAGTCTAAGATGCAGATGGTGAAGATTTGCTGCACGTCACATCAATCAGAGTAATGTTTGTGATTACATTAAACACGTTATTAGAGTCATGATTTAGTAAATCTTGACGAAAAAAACTGTTTAGTAAAAAGACTTTTACCAAAAAAAAATCTCTGTTAAATTTAGAATTATTCAACTGTCTAAAAGATTACTTCTATAAAAAAAGGTGTAGTGCATACACCTCGATGTGTTCTTTTTCATTAATTCTTTGTAAATAAAAAGTTAATTTGTCAATGCAGTAAATATCAAGTTTAGCCCATTTCAAAAAAATGTGATTTTTTTAATAAAACGTAACACTAAGTAATCTAATGCTGAAAGTCCATAAAGTGCGCTTTGTCCATGCGCTTTGAAGTTTAAAGTTGCCAAAATAAGAAAATTTGTTTTGTCATAAATTATACTGCAGAAAAAGACTAAAATTAAGGTAAATTGAAAATATTAATTGCTCTGGTTACCAGCGAAGTCAGAAGCGATTGCCATAAAAACAAAAATTGCATGCTGTGTGCATGCAAGTGTTTGTTACCTAAATGAATTTATTATTTCTGCAATTTATTTTTATGTTAAAATGCTAACGAAAATTAAATTCTTGTTGCTTTTTTAATATTCACGAATTGTAAAAAAGAAAAAATTAAAAAGCGCATTTTCAACTTCCATCAACTAGAAAAAAAGTTGATATCAAAATTTTTAACCTTGAATATAGCCAGTTATGAATTTTTTTTTCAATGAAATGATTAGGGGTTGTCCACAAATTACGTCACACTATAAGGGGCAAGAGGTTTAGTGGTTTTGTGATGACTCGTACAAAATAAAGTGTTACGATTTTGAGACAAAGGTGGGGAGGAGGGGGAAGAAGCCTTAAAAACGGTCAAAAATTGCATGACGTATTTTATGGACGACCCATTATCAAAAAACTACATTAGACTTTATATTCATCAGTTAACCGAAAAATTAAATTGATATTTAGTTTAGTAATTATTTGAATTACTCCAAGAAACGTTTATGTATCAAGTTTTAAAAAATAAAATTCATAAATAATGTAATAAAATTATTATTAGTGAATTTTTTTAACTCAAGATAACAACTGTTTTAATTACTCAACAAAGAAAATCAGCAATCCTGATTTCAACAATGCTTTGATTTACGTAACTTCTAAAAGTTGTGTGAAAAATGATAAAAAAAAAAGAAAATTTGTGTACAACAAATTTAATTTTTTTATTTTTAAAAACACAGTTACAAAAAAGTTAAAATTAGCTCATCAGTTTTTTAAATTTCCATATGAAAAATTATCGCATGCGACATCGTGATTTACATGCTCGCAAATGTTCTAGACATGCCAATTTGAAAAACTTTTTCAACCGTTCAAGGAGTACCTTGGATATGATATATAATAGGAATTTTTTTATGCTGAAGATTTGCAACCCGCTTTTTTTTGGAAAAAGCATTAAAAATTTTAAAAGCAGTAAGCTTAACCGCTTCGTATCTATTTCGTGCGCAATAAAACCAATTTGTTATTACCGTTAGCAAATCAGCAGTATAATGAGAAAATCATAATCGTTAAGTTATGAGCTTTAATCATTAAGATATGATCTTAAACTATTATTTGTTACAGGGTTTTTTCCTTTGAGGGCCGTAAGGGTTTTGTTTGTTTGTTTTTAAGCATAGTTGCATGCTGCTTTAGTTATCCTAAAACTCGGAGAACGGTCAAATAACATTGTTTCAAAAAACAATTTAGTATTAATGTAAAATAATTGAATTTGAAAACATTTTGACCGAACGGTTAGGCAGCACGCTTAATAAAAGGGCTTGACGCTTACTTACAGTCCTGCTGTGTAGTGTTTAAAATCCATAATTAAAAACTTTGATAATGTTTTATTGCATTTTTTTAACATATATATGGTTGTTAATAATTATTTATACTTTTTTTCTTATATCATAGATTGTGTCGTACAAAGTTATATTTGTAGTTCTTGAGCATTGGATTTTTCGTTACGACCGTCACTACAAAAAAATATAATAAAAGAGCATATAATAACATCAATATGTGCTAAATACACACACCAAAGGATTTTCTTTTTACCAAGCCGTTCGCTGCATCAAGTATGACAAAGTTGTTTTGTTCAGAAGTGGTAAAAAGGTCATTTTTAATAACTTAAAGATTGTAAATTATTAGGAACGTCACTCTCGCGGAATTGCCCATATATATGTATTTATATTGCCGTTGTTTTTAGCACCTTGGTGATTACGATGCTGATGGTTTTCAATGCATACTTTTTTACTGCTGATTTTCGCCACACAGCAGCTATAATATTTTAAATTTTGCTAAATTTGGTATTTCCTCTACCATTTTACCTACGATATGCTACTGACCTGAGAATTTTCCTTCCTCTAATAATTATTTTGAAAAATAGCTGGGTTTCTCCCATAAATTAAATTAGGCTTTCAACAGCAACTTAAATAAAGCATAAACAATTTTTGTTTTTTAAATAATACCGTATGCCATACTTTAAACATGCTTACTAAATATATTTTATGTACGGCGTTACTTGATCATTATTATTATTTTTTACATACCAAGCCTTCTAGAATCGAGGTTACTCTTTCTTATTTGATTATGTTGCAACCATTAGGCTGTGTTAGAAAAGCGTTACTCTAATGCACTTAAAATTAATATGAACCCTCACAAAAAAAAATGTTGATGTCTGGTGCTGCGAACGTAGGTGAGGCTGTATGAACTTGTATTTATTGTTTTAAAGCGGTCGTGATACAACGACCGCAAATTATTTATCAACTCTAACACATTAAAAAAACCAAATCTACGAATACGAGTAGTTGTTAAACACAAACCCTGAATTCCCCCGTAGCAAGCCACCCCTTCTGGCTCTAGCATATCCTCTTCGCCACGTAAAAGACGGTATGTCTCGCCCACCATTTCCGACTCAAATATGAAACGCCCTTCTTGTTTTTGGCCCTGGGTGATTCTGGCGCCATACCATAAAGTCATTCCACGTCGATTCTAATAATAAAAAAAAAATAAGTATGTAATTCGACGTGGTTTCGGACCAAGTTCATTGACCAAAGAAATTTTACTAATATAACTAATTTTACTAATGTCTACAACAAATTTATAACTATAGTTAAAGCTTCAAAATTTAGACATTATAAAATGTAAATATATACTACTACTGGTGGCTCTGGTGCAGAAAGCGTTGGTTCCGGAAGCGCTGATTTCTCTAAATAATATAATAGATCGAAATTGATAAATAACTATTCGTATAATTAATTTTGTAAGATTTAAAGTAAAAGTTAAATTAAAACAAAATTATATTTACTTTCTCGAGGTTTATCTGTTTTTTTATCTATTATAAAATTGAAATTAAAAGTGTTATTTAAAATAATTATAATTATCTTCTCTAAAACAGTAAACTTTATTATATTGCCTTATTTATGATTAAATTAAACTTCATTAAATTAATTATAAATAAAAATTATATATCTCATTACAACATATACTAACGGTGTAGAAAATTAGTTTAAGGGAAGGGTAGCTACCAGACTACCCCCTTTCCTCCTTCTAAACAATAATATTTTAGCCCCTCCACTTCCTCCTTCACTCTTTATTATATTTAAGCGAGCTGAGAGAGACACAATTTAAACTTTATAAAGCACCCTCCATATAAAATAATACCTAACAGCAAAGCTTGTTTTTCTAAACAAAAAATAAAAATATATATGAAAGTTAAAATGCAACGTTTTACTTATAGCAAGAATTTCCTAATACATAAAATGTTACCTAAATCCAAGATCTTTTTGTCTAGAAATTATGTAAGCAGAATTAAAATTTTTGTGTATAATTATGAATATTTAAATACGACATTACATTAAGTCAACAGGTAATAATTTAGATAATTTGGAAGACTTAAATTAATAAATACCTAATACCTTTTATGCTACCACTATTGAGAGACATAAAATATATTTATTATGAATTTTCAATTAATTGCCCAATAAATTTTTTGCATTTGATAAATTGCATAAATTGTCATAAAACAAAATAATCATAAAAACAGTAAAAACAACATTACTTAATTTAATTCTTCCCTCCAGTTGAGCTAAAAAATATAAATAAAATTTGTAGACAATGACTGTCAAAGTTTTTTGGAAAACAAGATCATTATTGAGTTTTAAAATATTTGTTTTATACCAAGTTTCAGTTCTTTCTTTTCTAAAGAAAAATGAAAATGGATCAGAAAAAAAATCTAAAAACAATTATAAAGTTTATGTCATAAAGAAACTTTTCAAATAAAATTGTTTTTTTATTACCAACTTCTTTTTTTATCATATCCAAATCTAAAGAAAAAATATCATATAAAAATGGAAAATTCCAATCTTTTTACTTAAAAACACATTTTTTTTGGAAAATATAAAATTTATATTTAAATGTCAAATAAAAAATTTTAAAACAAACATTTACTTCAATTACCTAATTCTTTTTTAAATACATCTAAATCTAAAAACAGCAAATATTATATAAAATATTCTTTGATCAGAAAAAAAAACCACCTTATTTTTTAGACCTCTTGTTTGGTAAAATTGCTACTCATAATGTGTGTTAAATTAATAATTGAAGTAATAATGTTAAATCTTTAATTTCACGTGAAAAACAATATGTTTAACAATTCTTACATACCTTTTATTTTTAAAACTTTATTCTCTAAACAAAATTAGAAAAATTCAGGCATCAGATAAACGGAAATAGAATTTTAAAAATTTGTAATAAATACATTAAATTAAAAAAAATAAAAAAACATAAAAGAATTAATTTTTTTACCAACATCAACTTGACTTTTAACAAAATCTAGGATAAATGATTAAAATTAACAGCATCTTTAATGATACTATCAATACTTTGATAGAAATTTATTATTACTAATTAAAACAACATAGATAAAATATACCACAAGAATAATCTTTTTCATAGTTACAACTATCAGCTAAACAATTTAAATTAATTTTGTTTTAATGTAAATATTACAAGTTACAACAACAACAAAAAAAGATGAAAAATGTATTGAAAGATTATACTTATTTAGAACTTTATTTTATAGAAATCAAAATAATCATTAACTAAAAGACTTATGAATATAAAATTTATGGTACAGCTGAAAAAGACATGATTTAAAAAAAACACAAACTTTTAAATATGATACTTACAAATTTCTCCTCCTTCAGACAACATTTTTAACTAAAAACTCATAAAATTTTTATAATGCATGATATAAGCATAAAAAATAACTATACTAACTTTATTAAAACCATATTTTATATATATATATACAAAAATATATATAAATTCGGCGGGAGTAAATGAGTGTGAGAGAGTAAATCTTAAATTCGGCGGGAGTAAATGAGTGTGAGAGAGTAAATCTTAATTTTCTCCCATGAACCACTTTAGAGGAGTGTGGACAAAAGCAAGAGGTAAAGCTCTTGCTTCTAGCAGAGGAGTGCTGATAAATATATATATATATATATATATATATATATATATATATATATATATATATATATATATATATATCCAACCCTTGGAATTAGGAAAAATGAGGTCAGCAATATACTACCGACCTCAAACTGTTAGAAGTGAAAAAAAAAAATTTGATTTATTTATACATACTATTCTTACTATAACAAATAAATTAATCACTAATACTATAGTACATAGTAACTATATATACTCTTATACTATATATAAACATATATACTATACTATAATTACAAACATATTCACAATTGTAAAAACCAAAAATAAATAGTTTAAAAATCAAATTGTTTTATCGATCTTAAATGATGGATTAATGACATCAATGGTCTTTAATCAGACGGTTGTTGCATTTAATGAAAAATAGTAATAAAAGCTAAACCTTATAAAGTTAAACATCTAAATATTAAAAACTTTTACTGCTGTTAATATATACTTTTTGGATTGTTAATAACGAGAATGCATAAATCTCAATTTAACTTTGATTAATGGTTTAAACACAAACTGTTGATCATGTTGCTATCCAAAATGTAGAAAATGTAACGACCAAATGACCAAAACAATTGCCAAAAACAACAAATCTAGGTCTACAACATACTACTTTAATAAAACACTATATTTTTCTGTAATTCAATTCTTTGTTAAACTAACTTGTCTTCAACCATTTCCTTGTTGAAACAAGAAATTTTGTTGTAATATCTAATCAAATGATTTATCATATATCTATGCTTGGTGAATCGTACACACTTTCAGTTATTTCTTTGCTAAAATCATATTTACAACAAAATATTATCAAATAAACTTATGAAAAGAATTTACTTTTAAAAAAAACATATTATTTTTATACAAATTTTTTATGTACTTCTTTTTAAAATGCTTTCAACAAATTAATTATATTGGCTTAAATATTGTACTAATATATTGTTATAATACTTTTTCAAATGTAAATGTAAAATAAATCTTTTAAGTAACTTACGTTTCTCGGAAATATGTAAAATACACATGGCTGTATAAAATTTTTCACAATTGCAAAATTGATGCAAGTGCTGGACTCTAAAAAAATTTTTTATAAACAAAGTGCTTGTTCAGCAAAAACATTACCAGTGCCAAAACACCGTGAATTTTAATGACTCCAAAATCAATTATGGAAGCTATCTATGACTCCTATGACTCCCTACCCAGTAGGGTGACTCTTTAAACAACATTTAAAAAAAAAACCTGATCTTACCCCTATAATTTGTTTTATATAATACTGAAACACTACGTTTAAAATTTTTTTGAACAACAAATATTTTTAGGGGTAGCTCAAGACCCAAAATTTGACGGGTCCAAATATATTAAAAAGTACTTCTAAAGTATGTCAACCTGTTACTCAAAATAACCAAAAGTATATAAAATATTCAAAACTGAAAATCATTTTTCATAAAGATAACTCTTTCAGTCATAAATGCATAAAAACTATTGTTTTTAAGCTGAAAGTCATAATTTTCGAGTTTAAAAATATGATTTTTACGTAAATTGATTATTATTTTTGAAGTTTTTATACAAATTCACTTCTTTTGAGTACCAGGTTGACATACTTTAAAAAAACTATTATTTTCAAAATATTAGGGACCCGTCAAATTCTTAAGGGTCTCGAGCTACCCTTAAAATAATCTTTTATTTACAAAAAATTTTAAACCTAGTGTTTTAGTATTATATCAAACAAATTAAAAAAGTAGCTTTTAAATACTACCAGGTTTATAAAAGACTCTTTTTTAAAAAAAATACTATTGTACATAATGAATAAATATTACTTATGTTTCATAAATGTGGGTAGGGAGTCATGGGAACTATAAACTTATTAGATTATTTACAATGCACAATAGTATTTGAAATATATCCTATCCTAAAACTTTTTTACGGCACAATGCAAATATTATTTTTTAACTGAATTGCAATTGTCTTTAGTTACAACATTCCTTCATTTTTTAACACATATGAGCATTTATTAGCTCTAGTGTTTAACTATATCTTATATCTATATAGTTTTACAAACTAATGCAAAAATAAAACATAAAAATTTTAAATGTGTAGAAATTTATTAGTATTCTATGCCGTAGTATTCTATATAGTTTTTTTGAGAAAACCAGAGTGTGTATATTAGAGATGTGCCAGGTACCCGAAGAGTTTTTTTCTTTGTGCTGGTTTACCTTACAATTGTTGGAAGTGTCTGTTAATTTCGGAGGTGCTTTTTAATTCTTGACGGTGCCTGGCAACACAGAGGCATTTTTTTATCCTGGAATGCTAAAATATACGCTATAGTATATATATTGATAGAAGAAAAAAATATAAATACAATATAACCCTAACGACTTATACCAATTACACAAAAGACTTATACCAATTACACAAAAGGCTATATACTAAATTATCAATGTCATAAGGGTATAAGCGTGTTGTATCAAAAAAAGTTTAACACCATGACACAAACAGCAAAATTAGAGCAATTTATACCAGTATCACAAATAGTTATATATTATATGTCAATGAATATGTTAATATCAGAAAGGTATAAATGTCTATGCCGCTATCAAATTTTTGGCATAAACTAAGAATGAAGTATAATTTTAAAGCATAGGCAAATAAACTGTTACAATTGCATACAATGTTAACCTCGCCTTGTTTTAAAAATCATCATCTTTAAACAATAATATTTGCATTCAGAAATGAATGAAGGATTGTTAAAAACATTTGCGTTGGCGTTAATTTAAAACTTAAACAGACAAAAAAAATAATTCAATTTAAAGAATGTTCTAGTTATAGATAAATTTTTAGGAGAAATTGGACACAACATGAATTTGAAAAATATTTTTAGATATTTGAAGTTGTGATTTTCAAAACATTTATTACTTTATTTATCAAACTGCAAGCTGTTGGTCAGAAGAATAAGAAAAACAAATTATATTAAGATTTGGATTATAATTAGAAGATTTTAATAAAACAGTTTTATTTTTAACAACTTAATGATGCACACATATAAATTCGAAATTCAACAACTATAAAGAAGCTGAAAAAGCTAAAAAAAACAGCGCAATCAAGTAGCAAGTGAATTTAACTCAATCAATATTTTGTATATTTATTCCACACGCATAACTTTTTTGGAATCACATTTATGGCATACCCAACGCACATCATCTACTGTTTCAGATAAAGACACACAAATCCTAAATATATTAACAGGTTATGACATTTGTAATGAGTAAAACCAAGCTGTAGGTCAATTTATTGTTTCTAGAAAATAGTTCCTGATGAAATAGTTCCAGTTTTTGAGAAAACGCTCCGATTTTTCAAGTTGATAATTAGTAGAGCTATAATAGGAACGATTTTATTTTGGTACCAATATATATTTCGGTACTATTGTGTATATTTTGGTATATTGTGGTATATTTCAAATTTTACGCAAACAGCTGAGCCGGTTTAGCTATTTGTTTACGACTTACGTTAATAAATAGCAAAGCTTTAAAATATGATATTTGATTTCAAAACATCATAAGTGTAGTTTTTATGTACTGGAACTATTTTAAAACGAATGTCTATTAATAACTTTATTTTATATTGATCAATATTTATTTGAAAAAGTTAAAATTTTAATATATTCGAGGTGAAAATGTAGGTTTATTTAATAGAGAATTTCCAACATGCAAAACTGTCAAAAATGATGTTGTTAGTTTTTTGTAATAATTATAACGTTTTTATGATCATAAAAGTTTCATATGATACTTGTAAAGGAAAAACACTAGTTTGCATATCATTAAAATACAGGGGCGGACTGGGGCCTTGACGAGGAGAGGGAAAAATTCGAATAAGAAGGGCTTAGTTTAGAAGATAGGGCTTGTCGGGAGAAGCAATCGTTCTCAACTATCGTGCAGGACAAGGCAAGGGCTAAGAATTTCCCGTTTCTCTTAAGTGTTCAGCCGGCTTATGATTAAAAAATGATGTTTTAATGAACATTTGGAAATTCAAACCAATCGCTTAGTATCATAAACTTAATATATTTATAAAACAATAAAAAAAATTGTTTCAAATGGTTTAACTTTTTATTTGAACTCTTAATGCTTAACCTGATTTTATGAGCTTATAAAAAATGATGTTAATCAAAGTAAAGTAAATTCAGGAATTCAGTTCAAATAAAGGAAATATTATTAACTGAATGCTATTTTTGTAAATATTACTTTTTTAATAGTACAATTGCCATATATTACTGATGTACAATACTTTTCAAATGTTTATTCCATATATGACTATATATCACTATTGTATAATAACATATTATTTTGATGTAAATACAATTACACTGTAAGCATAAAATGATAACATCGTGTAGAGATAAAATGTTGGAGGATGGTGTTAAAAAAACTTATAAACAGCATATAAATATTAAATTAACTTTTGTCTTATCTATCAGCAATTGTAGTTAATGTAAACAATAAACTGTAGTAAATAATAAACTGCTAAGGTATTAATTTTTTGGTTCATCAGTTTCTCAACTAAGAAAATAAGCTCCATATGATGTAAATAGACATTCAGTATAATAGAAATAGTTCTATTTACCTCAAAGCAGGCTGTGTGCTGTCATATCATTACTTTTACTTCGTATTTTTTTACCTCGAATTAAAATTTAATTTTTGGGATTTCGGAAAGTTGACATACTCAGCCACAATCTTTTTAAATAAATTTTTACATTAAAAGATCCTTTGATTATCGTTGTCATTAGTTGGGTAGAATTTGTGACGACTTTTTGATTTAAGAAAAAATCTCCTTCATTGCTAATAAAATAAAAAGGCTCTGGAGAAAAAGGTGAGGGCATGAGCATTTATAGTGACCTTCCTCAAAATTTTAGTTTTTTAACATGTTGTTATTATTCATACTAGAATCAATATTCCAAACTTTTTTCAAAATATTCTTTTTGGTTCTCAAGATCCTGAGTTTTGACTAAATTTTTAAAAAAATTAAATAAATAATCAAAATCTAACTCAAAAACGGAGTTTCAGACAATTTGCGCCATCTGTGCGACGTAATAAAACTGTCCCTGCCCTGGGTTTACGGTAAAAATTTATTTTTTCGATCTTTCATTTATCATTTCATTTCATTTATCATTTTCATTTATCATTTTCATTTATCATTTCGATCTTTCATGTTTTATCGATCTTTCATTTACTATATTTATAAAAAATACCAGAGGGAATTTTAATACCATAAAAAAAAAACCACATATATTTAAAATATATAATTTCAAAATTGATTAAGAGCTGCCTTTTAAGAAGAGCTCTCCTGTAAGAATCAAGCAGAGCTCGATAGTAACTAATTTTAGGTTTAAAACATAGATAAAAGAAAGAAAGCATTTTTGCATAGTTATTTCATTTTATTATTTTATATTAGCTATTTAATAAACAAAAAAACGTATATGGTATACATAAGGCTTGTCTAAATGGCATACTCAAAAACTAATTTTTCTTTTCTTTTAATATTCAATTTTATCGAAACACTTTAGTAGTCTATACTTTTTTTAAACTATAAATCTTAATTTGGTAAAATACCTCAAAATATAAAATTAATTATATTATTTACGCAAAATAGATACATCTTCAACCTCACTTCGACAACACAATCTAATTTATTAATAGCCTTTTCTTCCCAATGGGTATTCTTATATTTTAAGATAGTTGAACAAATGAAGATTATATATTAAAAATAATAGACTAACAAAGTCTTCTTTTTGATGAAAATTAAGATTGAAAACAATCATTTTTTTGCGTACTTTTGAATCATGACGTTTAGACAAGCCATATGTCTACCATATATATTTTATCGCCTATTAAGTCTTAACTAGCTAATATAAAGTAATAAAAAGAAATAACTATGCAAAATTGGTTCTGGTGTTCTAATTTCAAATTTAACATTACTGGGTAAGTCTTCTCAAGTCACTATTTTAAACTTTTAAAGTCCAATACTTAGAGAATGTATAATTTTTTTTTTTTGATAATTATTTCTGAAACGACTTTCTAAAATAAATAGCAAAACCATAATAAATAAATAACAGTTGTAAAGAGTTACTACCGAAATCTGAAACATAAGTTGTTGTTTTTATAATATTTTAAATATTATATATAAATTTTATAATATATTGAAAAAATACATAGTTATTTTTTATAAATATGCCGATTTTCAAAAATAAAATTTTACTGTAAACCCAGGTCTTTAGCCATATTTTTATAAGATTAAAAATTAGTCATCAACAACAAAACGTTTCATTTCCAGAAAATTTAAAAAAAGTAAAAAAACTACCCCATGGTTATGCCATGAGGAACTCTGAAAGTTTATGTTGATGTTGTTATTTCTGCTGTTTGATATTATATGCACTGCTTTCTGCTCGATAAATTATCTCTAAACTAAAGCAAGATAATGTTTTTTACTACATACAGAAGGAGTTTTCTTTGTATTTTTTAAATGTAATAATTTATGATTTTAAAAGCCTTAAAAAACTAATCAAAACTCCTAATATTAGGAGTTAATTACTATTATAAACTTATTTTCAACTATACAGTTAGTTATTTTTCATTATTTGAAAGTGTTATCCAGGCAGCTCATGTTCAGATGTTTCTCAATATTAGGATTATTGGTTCTTACATTTTATGCTAACAAGTGATTTTTTAACAACCTAACAAATTCAAAGGTTTTATGGATAAAATACGTTTCCAAACAAGATTTCTTCAACATTTCAGTTTCTCATATATTATAACTGTATCCTTATGCCTTCTACACTAAAGAAATTGTTTATTTATTTTCATAAAAGCAATGATTTGCTTTACTTTTAACCTAGTAAGGTAGTGATATCACTACAGCACCACGGTGCTTTGATAAGTGATGGAGAAGGCGGGGGGGGGGAGGGGAAAGGATGACGTTGGGTTGCCTTATCCACTTTTGAAATCGCTCCGACCCCGCTGAAATATGCTATTTTTTAAGTTTTCATTAAATACAAAAATAGAGATTTAAATAAAAAAAACTTTTTATTTTTGAAACAAAAAATCCAATCGCGGAAAATGTGTGATTTTTGACTATTAAAATACTATTTTCGAAACAATATTCCGTAATAAAACAAAAACAAAAAATTGTAATAGTATAACATACATATAAATTGTAACTATATAACATACATAATATAACCAGACTAAATTATATATAATAAAATAATACGGGTTGCAATATTAAGTTGATTTCTGGATTTACAATAACACAATCGAAAAAAAGAAAGTTTAAAAAAGAGGTAAAAATAAGAGCAACAACTTGCTATTCAAAACGAAACTACTTAAGTATAAGCATTATAATTGTCTGTTTCTTAAGTACCTTCAACCATAGCATGAAGAAGACAAACAGATGCTAATTGCGACTGTCAAGGTGGTAGATGAACTGCCAAAATTTAAAAATAAAATCACATTTTTCAAAATAATTTGTAAAATTTCAATATATTAGTTAAAACACTTAAAGACTTTAAATAAACGTTACATACTCTCTTCAATTAATGACCCAGACCAATAAGGACTTCTAAGCAGCAATTTCACCAAGAAAACATAGCAACTAATATTACCTTGTATAAAAAGCAATGAGAACGGTTTCAAGAAATTTTCTGCAGCATTAATCAAAAAAAATTTTTAAACTAACGCTCAGTTAGTAGCTAAATAAGAGTTCATGGCATGTAATAACTTTAAAATCTATCGTATTGTTCTAAAAATAGAGCTAGCTAAAATAAACATAAACTAGTTATGCACTACTACATTTAAAACAAAAAAATACAAAAAAGCAAGACACTTTTTTAAGTATTTTTTTGGTGCCCATATCAGGCCAAGGTTATCAAAACAGCTCCATATATGTATAAAATTTATAATCTAATTATTAATAATACAAATAAAAGTATTAGTAATACAAATAAAATTTCGTGTTGAAATAGGAATGTAAAAAACACCCTAAAACCCTTATTAAATGGTCTTTAGTCATGAATAGTGGAGAATTTAAAAGTTAAAAGTCATCAACAGCACAAAGAATCGTAGTAGTTTAATAAATACTTAGTTAAAATTGTAGCAAAAATCAACAAATTTTATACAATGTTGCAAGAGTCTGTGAATGCAGAAGACAGGTTCTTGCATCGTAAGTCTAAGCGCAAGGCAAAACAAGATGTATACAAAGTTCAATCAAACAAACAGAAGGTCTAAAATGAATGGAGAATTCAGAGTTGTGAAGCAAATAGTTACAAAATATATAGATTTTATTAAAAGGTGTAGTAAAGGGCTAGATGGAAAAATATATACAAATAAAGTTTAAGTAAAAACAAGTTGGATGGCTCATTTTGAAAAATTGCTAAATAAAGAGTTTGAAATGATCAAGAAAGGCGAATAAGATTAGAGGACCAGAAGATAACAAGCAGTGAAGGAAAATGAAGGATATTCAAAAGGTTCAGTTAGACAAGGCTGATAATCCTTCCAGTGAATTGAAGTTGGTTTTGAAAGCTTCAGGGATGTGGATATTCATTATGTGTTAGATCTTTGCAATAAAATTGTTAAAATATAAATCCGGAATGATTTGAAGCATAAAATCAAGCCATGGCTGCTCCAATTATTAAATTTTAAAGGTTGGCAATTATATCATGCTTTGAAAACTTTTTCACTGTTGTACAGAACAACTGCAAAAAAGATGTTGGATAAAAAAAATTAATGTTGGATGGTAAAGATTTGTAAATGTAGGGTGGTTTATATCAAGTAATAAACCTGCTTGAACAAGTGATGAAGGTTTTAGAAAGAACCATTGAAGAACATATAACAATATAAGAAGCAGTGTGTGTACAGTCGCGTGCAAAAGTTTTTTTTAATTTTTACTGCATAACTTTTCACAAACTTTCATAAATAAGCTGAAATTTTTACCAAATGTGCTCTATATTATTTCAATTTAAAATACAAACCACAAAAGTTTTAAATTGAAAATTTAATTAACTTTAAATTGTTTTTTTGAAAAAGCTTCCACGCAAAAGTTAAGATACAGTATCATACCCCGCAAATAAATCATGTTTTTGTAAACAAAGGCAAAATTTAAGGTCAAAATATTGGTGAAACTTAATAACTTAATTACTTTGAGATATTTCAAAGGTATTAAAATATAACTAATTGCCAAAATAGTGGTAAAATTTTATTATACAATTACTATGCAATATTTTAAAAGCATCGGAAAAGCTAATGAAGTTTCAATTGAAATAAAGGAATTAATTATAAAAGCTGTGGAAAATAAAATGACTTACAGGCAGATTTCTGAACTTTACAATGTTTCTAAACCAGGAATAAGTCACACCATGATTTTGTCTGCGCAAAACTATTGAAAGTAAAACTTGCTCTGGAAGACCAAAAGTTACAACTGAAAAGTCTGATAGATTATCAGTAAGGTATTCCAAAATATTACTCTCAAGTCTGCTGTCTAACTTAATGCAATTTCATTGCACAAACTGTAGCGTCAATACAACTAAACGTCAATTACGACAAAATAATCACTATGGCCGTTGTCTAGTTAAGATATCGCAAATACCTGCAAGAAATTTAAAAACCAGAGCAAAATTTGCAAAAGATCATATTAGTTGGTCAGTTAATGACTGGTCAAAAGTCTTTTTTTCTTTATGAATCAAAGTTTATGCTATAAAGTATGTTAGGAGCCCAGTAGGAGACAAATTAATCCAAAATATCAGTTACCCACTGTTAATCATGGAGTAGGAAATGTTATAGCTTGGGTATGTTTAATCATGACAATGTGGGTTCCATTTATCACTTAGAAGGTTTATGGTCCTGAGAGTTTATTCAGACTGATGTCTATATAAAGTCCCTGGTCAATGAGAATGTTATGCTGCCGATGCAAAGCCTAAAATGATTTGCAAATGGATCTTACAACAAGATAATGATCCAAAGCATTGTGCCAGATCTGTTAAAGAATAATTTAATTCACAAAAAATCAAAGCTCTTAAATGGCCCTCACAAAGCCCAGATTTTAATCCTATTGAGCATCTTTGGGTGTACATTAACCAGCAATTAGTTGGTAGAAAAACAACTAACAAAGACCATTTATTTGCATTGATTAAAGAATATTGGTATAATATTCCTCAGGATGTACTCATCAAATAAGTAGAATCAATGTCTCGTTGTTGTGATGTTGATTTAAAGGCAAATGGATATGTCACCAAATACATAGAGTTTTATTAAAACTATTTTATTGTTAAAAAAATATCTATTTTGTGAATTTTAGTAAAAATTTCAGCTTTTTTGAAATAAATATTAATCAAATTTAGTTGTTTCTAAACTTTTGCGCGGTAGCTTTCGAGAAAAAAACTAAATGTTAATTAACCGTTCAATTTTGCAAATTGTGTGGTTTGTATTTTAAATTGAAATAATACAGAGCACATTTGGTAAAATTTTCAGCCTATTTATGAAAGTTTGTAAAAAGTCATGCAGTAAAAAATGAAAAAAGTTGGTGTTTCTAAACTTTTGCACGCTACTGTATCAGTAAAATGCTTGTTATTAGGTCAGAGAAGGGGACAATAGGTGCAATTTCTATTATTAGGCAAGTTCAAGTTAGCTTTTTAGTAAAGAAAACGGATTTGAGGATGAAATTTGTTAACCTCAAGCTTTGGACAGGTTACTAAATGGTGGTCTTAAAGGCATTTAGATATTGGAGGAATGGCATTATAAGAAACATGCAACCTGTAGAAGCGAAGAAACAAGGACGCTAAAATAATGATGAGGATTATCATTATAATTGATTTCTAAAAATTATATATAAATCCTGATAACTTTTTGCAAAAAACTTTGTAAATAATCAAATAAAAGTATTTTATGTTAGTATTCCTAAGAATACTAATACAGAGTAAGGGTATGGAAATTTAAATGTTGTACAGAAGCAAAGCAGCTTAGGTATTTATGCTAAAAAAACACAACATAAAGACCAAAAACATAACTTAAATTTAGAATAATAAAGAATAAAACCTTAACATTTATAAAATTCTGTTTATTCATATTGATAAAACAAATAAACTTTTGCCAACATAAAAAAAACATTAAGTACCTTCCTACAAACTAATCCCCCAAATTTTTTCCTTTAGTTTTACATCAACATTTCCAAACTTGTGTGGTTCCGATGGTTGTCTTCAGCAACAATTTAATGCCATTATGAATTATTTGAAACAATTTTTTACAACTACATGCCCTTCCTGACGTTAATATGAAGCAGGTTGTACTGGTTTACATGTTATTAATAGCAAAGTGACCTGATCCGAAAAATAGAAAGTGTATTAGGGATCGTATAATTTCTTTTGTTTGTGATATTGATTTAACAAATTGAATAGGAAAAGGAAAAATACTTTAAGCTAAAAACAAAGTTAACCAAACAAATATTTGTCAAAAAAACATTCAAACAAGTGAGATTAATAAATACAAGAACAAGTGAGATTAATAAATACAAGAAAAACATGGGTTTGATCATCTATGTGCTTGATCAACAACGCCAAAACTATGAGAAGCATAAACTAATAATGTAAAAAAATATACAAAATAACATAAAAGAATATATAGGTGGGTGATTTTTTTAAATAGATCACCCAGCAAATTTTATCAAAAAGCTAAAAGTGTGAAAATTCATAAAAAAAACTAAATTAAAAAAAAATCATAATTTTTCAGAATCTTTTTATTCCTTGTCTTTTTATCGCAATTATTAGGGATTGCAATAATAGTTAACTAGTTTACAGGTAAATCAAACTGAAAATGTATAATTTTGCTACTGGTAATTTTACCCTTAATTGCTGGTAAATTTAAAGGCAAAATATTATAAAATTCTTAGAAACAAAATACATTTATTCGATAAAAAACTACATACAATAAAAAACTACATGACTCATCTTTTCAATATATAGTAAAAAAGTTATTTTTGTTTTGTTATTTTTCTGTTTCTAGTATTTTGCTGATTTGATATATACTGAATGTGCACATAATTAATTTGTACGTAGCTCATATCATAAACACAATCTTTTCAAAATAAGTTAAAGAGGTAATAAAAATAACAAATTGCCTGTTTCATCGGAGAAAAAAATACATCTAGTTGCTGAGAAATTATTCATTTTCAGTCTATTTTGTATAATTAACATTTTTTTAAATATTTTATTATATCATTTTTCGGTGAGTTGTAACACTATCAACAGCCAAAGTTGGTTTGTTACTTGTTACATATTTGTTTGTACACCTTATAATTTAAGAGCACTGTATAGCGCTAAGGGTTATACAAATATTCTTAAGTCTCTATACGATTCAATACATTTAGTACATCTATATACTGATAGATATACTTTTAGCATGTGTAAATTTACACACTCAGTGTGTCAATCTACAGCGTGACACTGCATCATAAAGTGTCCACCCCAATGTACCAACAACAACAACAAAACAACAACAACAACAATATATTTACCAGAAATATATATGTTTTACATAAGAATGTTATAAGTTGCAAAATATATGTACAGTCTACATTCTGGATGGTTCACTCTCATATAGCTCAGCTTAATTGAGCAGAGCAACCATAAACAAAACAAAACAAAAACAATGCAATCTTAATGTAACAAGTAGTATTTTAATTTGGCTTTGAGGACAAATATTTTAATGTTGTTAAATGGGATTGATTTTAATTTATTTTGAAATCGATTTCAGTACATTAATGCAGAGTATTTAAAGAAATGTTTACCTTAGGATATTGTATTATATGTTTGCACACTAAGTGCACCTCTACAAAAATTTCTTGTAAGTTGACAGCTAATTGCACTGCCTAGAGTAAACCATTTATTAAATATAGGAGGTAGCTTTTTGTTTAGGCAGCTGTGAATAAATAAACAATTTTCAATTTTCATTATATCATGCACTTTTAAAATTTGTAATGCGTTAAAAGATGTGAATGTATGTGAATTTTTTGGTAGAAATTCGATAAACCTGACTTCTTGTTTCTAAAAAATAAATAGGCGAAATACAATTATGTTTATGATAAAAGGCAATATGACTATTCCTATCAGTCAATATTGATATGAAAGAAAGCAATATATCCAACCAATCAGTCAATATTGACTGATAGGTTGGGGTGGAGCAAGAAGTCTTAATTTTATTTATTTATAATTTTATTTAGGAAGTCTTAAACTCTTTATTTACGTTATATATATATATATAAATATATATATATATATATATATATATATATATATATATATATATTAAATTACTGTAAAAAAAAACAATTCATCATGTTATAATAAACAATTTACTGACTACATTATCTTTAAAAATTTCTTTGAAAATGTGTATGCTTTATTAAACATTAACATAAGGATATGTTTTAAGACAATTGTTTTTAAACACTTTATTAAATCATTTAAATTATAGTATGCATTAATCTATACTTTAACTTTATATTTGGAACAAGATGGCGGCTTTAATTTTTTTTTAGCTAGGATTTGTGCATGAAATCGTTCCTGTTTTAAAAGAAGTCGTCCATATTTTTAAGAAATCGTTCCGGTTTTTTAGAAACCGTTCCGCTTTTTTCAGTAATTGTTTATAGGAACGATTTCTTTGGTGAAATCCTTCCTATGTTTTGAGAAATCGTTCTGTAAACATACTTGTTATTATTGGTATTATTATTATTGTTATTATTATTGATGTTATTAAAACTATTGTAAAAACGATTTACGGAAAATAAATAGCTTGTTTTTTTGTGTTGTTGTTGTTCGTCAAGGTTTGTTACCACATTAAAAAAAAATTAAAAATTAAGCTCCTGGAATTTATCGGCTGTCTCAACATTATGGATGTGAATAACATTGCAAAAAAAAAAACATATTTCTTTTGAAAAAGTATAGTTTTTTAAGCAATGCGATAAATTCATACTCATATAATCTCCTTAAGAGGCAACGACCCTCAAATTTAAAAACTATACATAAAAAGTAACTTTTTCTTTAGTCACATAGGAAATATTATACTGACATTAAAATATCAAAAAACACATAAAATGGTAGCTCGTTGCTATGGTAACCAAAATAAATAGCTAAAAATACCACAAAAACTGTCTTTACGCCGTAAAAAAATAAAGCCTTGTGAGTAAAGGAGAGTCAATGAAGTTTTGCAGAACTGTTCTAAGTATCTAAATTTGTGATATGAACGAAGCAGATTTTTGAATAAATATTTTTTTCCATAAAAAGCTACAGACAAATTACGTTTTTTAAAAAAAGATGCAAATAAAAAAATGCAAAGAAAAAAACTTATTAACTCAAAATCTTAAGTCATATTAGAAATTCTACTCCGATCATATCATAAATATTGGCAAAATGAACAATCCCTGAAAAATTCATAATGATAGCATGTATACTTTTCAAGATTTTTTTAACGGCGTGTTTAAAAAGCAAACTCTCAGAAAACGCAAAACAAAAAATAAAATCATAAATTATTGTTGATTTTATAAATATTTCTTTAAAAAAATTATTTTTTAAAAGACTATTTTTAAAACTACCAGATTCATAATATTTCTTGGCCTTTTCTATTGACTTTTAGTGATCATTCTTTGACAATATTTGACGTCGTAACAACTTTCGTTTAATCTTAAAACTTTCACTCGATTTAAATGATGAAAGATTTATTCGTTTTTTGTTTATGAGTCTGCAACCAGCTAAAGTAAAATGTCCTGGTTTCATATTTAGTTTTTTCATAAATTAAAATAACAGACTTTATACCAATGTTATAATTTGCAACAGCATCGTTCACTCCGAACTCTAAACTGGCTAAACCAACATAATTACTTTAATTTTTCCCATATTCAGTTATTAAAACTCTCATTACAACTCTGGGTTTGCCATGCAGACACTTCACTAATTAAGAATCTTTACTTAAATCAGCATATATTAAATCAGCATATATTGGCTTGATTTTGTGGATAATATCAACAGGAATTCCTGGTCCAGTTTTTGTTGCTATTTTTGTATAATTTTTGGGTGTCATGGGTTAAGGTATATTCATAAGCTGAGTGAATTTTTCAATTCCAGTATGACCATGTCCTAATACTCTCATTGCATTTATTGTCCTGTTTTAATATCAAACTCTTTAACACAATTATCTGATGTATAAAATTCATATTTATAATCACAAGATAGTGTAGTACACTTCAAATATAGCAACGATGCTAGTCCTTTCTTTTTTTAATGGTAATAACCTAGGTACAGTGCACAGTTTTTACATTGAGGATAAATTAGCAATAAAAGAACTTTAGATAAAATTTCAGTATCTATAATACTGTAACTACTAATTTTTTTAATGATTTTACTTGGCTCATTTGTAATGAATTTATTTTTCTTAGCAGATGCGCCTAAAATGTTACTGCCAATTAACTCACATCCACTTACATTACATGCATTTTTATCTTTCTGCACATTAAATACTGTTCTTTTTTGTGGTACTTTGTTCTCTGCTTTACTCTATCATTCATTTTTGTGTTCTTAGTAACATCCAAATCATCCAAAAAATCTAAAGGATTTTATCATATTTTTTTGTTTCTGCTGTTAGATAAATTAGCTTTGATAACTTGATAAAATCGCAATTGTAAATGGCCTATGTTTGAGTATAATAAGGAACAGAATATTATTTACCAAAGAAGATATAAATCAAAACATATATTTGAAACAGTACTCCAGAATAAGTTCACCAACAAAATATTCACCCCCATAGCAACGCGTTGCTATGCAAATATTTTTTTGCTTGGGTTCAAAAAAACATAAATTAAGCAAAAACTTAAAAAGAAATCTATATATTTTTTTTAAATTCAAAATCTACATAAAACTTTGGTCAACAATTACTAGAAGAAAAAAAATTTAAGTGTTTGAAAAAATTTGAGGGTAGTTGCCCCTTAATAACGCAGAAACTATATGGGAAGAATACAGATATATGATTAGATTATTGTATTGTCGTATTTGATAGCAACATCAAAGTTATATAAAAATATTAGTATCAAGTTAAAAAACATACTACTTGTCGTAATATCAACGAGCCTCTCATCACAAATACAAAGATATTACATCAGTACAAAAAGATTTATGTTCAATTTAAATTATGACCATCAAAACCAAGACATTCTTTGATGAAGTCTGAATTCTTTTATTGAATTGTAATTTGTAGATTTAAGACAGCGTTGAAAAGATTTTTATCCCCCTCTCTGGTGTCTAGTGGTAAAAAAGTTTCTAATCTCTAAATATATCTCTAATATATTTACACTTCATTACGTTACAATTCTGTTACTTAATATAATGCAATGTATAATATACAAAATGTAACATTATAACATGTTATAACGTAGTTTAACAAGTTTAACTAAGTATAACGTAATTTAAAAAATAATGCTTTTTATCAAAAAAAACTCAACATTGCTTTTTAAAGTAAAATAAAACAATTGTTTCTTTAAATATAAACATGTTATTGTCAAGGAAACTCTTACAACTTTATGAAATGATATCACATTGCTTGTATGCTTCCAGTGCAAATTCAGGTAGGTCTTGTTGCTTTTTGATTGCGCCTTTCCATTTTAGCTCCCAAAATTCAAATTCTGAAAAAACTTTCATTAGTTAGACATTCTCATCAACAGTGTTTATGTTGGGCAGCCCTTTCATAAAACTCAGTATATTAGTTATGGATGCTGTTAACTCTGTCTTTGTTTTATTTAATAAATTTCTTGGTATTGCTACATTAAATTCAAAAGAGTTTAAGGTTTCATCAGAAAATCTGAAATGTAAATCTAGAAGTATGTTATCAAATAACGGTAAATAAACATTGACTCTATAGTAAGTTAAAGGATCATTGGTATTGAGGTTTTCGCGATTAATTTGTTTTCCTGTAATTCGTTTAATCTTGATTTTTTAACCTAAATCTTCTAGTAACTTTGATGAAGTCATAAATATAGCATTTAAGTTTTCTTCTGACATCTTTTACTTAATATCTTTATAGTATGTTTAAGAATAGTTTTAGCATATTCATCACCTATATAAATTATACGACAAATTAAAATTAAATTAATAAAAACAAAATTTTTTATTAAAACCAAACCTATTTAATATTTTTCGTAAGTTTTTCAAAACTGTTTTAGAAATTTTCAAAATAGAACGATAGTAATTTACAGTTTTTTATTGTTATCTAATTATATAATAGAATGAATTAATGATGATAACATTAAAATGTTTTGAAACTTTCATCGTTTTTCTTCGATATAGTAAAAATGTTAAAAATGCATCAATCTTTTTGTAATGTAATAGTTTTAGTTTTAGTATTTTTATTTAGTTTAAAAAAAGTAAATTCATGATATTCATATGAACTCCAAACGTCCGCAAAACTTTGTATCCGCCATGATGGTTGGCAAAAAAATGTAAAGAAATATTAGATACAAAAAGCCGATCTGTTGTAATTGATTTAAATTCTTCTTTGCTTACAATTATGCGATCGCAGTATTACGAGAGTCTTAGATTATTTTTGACCCGTATTCTTTATCAGAAAAAGACTGTGAACTAACTAATAACGTAGACGAATGGCCTAAATTAACTTTTGCTGATATATACAGCTATCTAATCAACTTTCCTAGTCAGTTTACAAGTTCTAGTTTAAAATCTTACAAAGGTCTTGAGTCTTACAACTATGTAACTAGTGGTCTTGTTCACAACGTTCTTGTAAAGTTCATTCATGGTGTAAAGTCTATTTATATTGTTACCAGTCGTGTAAGACATGGTCAGAGCATTTTTTCTAAAACTCCAACAAGGGTATGGGTTAGCATTCAAGGAGATGGTGAAGTTATAAATGCACATTGCACATGTATGACAGGTTTAGGCGAAGTCTGTTCTCATATTGGAGCAACATTATTTTATTTAATGTTAACATCTGATTATCGGAAAAGAAATAACGATGATGCTTGTACATCTCAATTATGTGCTTGGTTGCCGCCAAACCTCAAGGAAGTTACTTATTTGCCACTTTCACAAATTAATTTTACCGATCCTAAAAAAAAATTTGAAGCAAAAGTAAAGAACAAAACACGAGCAAAACCTTATTTCGAAAAAGCCTCATCCGTTCCAATTCCAAGTAAATCAGAAATTGCTAACTTTTACAGTAAAATATCATATAATGCAAGAGATGGTGTAATTCTTCGTATAATTCCTGAATAAATATATACCTTTAGTTGCAAAACTTAATACAATCATTTTTAACTTTTACAAAAGAGAATATGAACAATTAAAGTATCATGAACTCGTGCAACTTTCAAATAAAACTTTTTAAGATATAAAAATAACTGAAGATGAAATTAAATTGATTTCAGATCATACAAAAAATCAATCCCAATCAAGTTTATGGTTTAGAGCACGTGCTGGGGTTATAACAGCTAGTAAATTTAAAGCTTGTTGTCATTCAAATATAGCCATGCCTTCTAAAAATTTAATAATGCATATATGTTATCCATTACAAAATAAATTTATTACCAAAGCAACAAAGTATGGTTGTGATAATGAAATTTTAGCTAAAAATTATTTAAAATCGCATCTATTAACAACTCACTAAAATGTTAAAATTTTTGATTGTGGATTGCTTAGAACACCCAGATGGCCACACCTCGGAGCAACTCCTGATGGTATTATGAAATGTACATGCTGTTCTCATGAATACATAGTTGAGATAAAATGTATATTTAAATGCACAAAAAGAAATGCCTTTGAACTGGCAAATAATGATAAAGAGTTTTGCATGGAAATAAAGGATGGAAAACACTATTTAAAAAGAAATCATCAATACTATTATCAAGTTCAGCTACAAATGTTAATTTCAAATATTCCGATTTGTTATTTTATTGTGTATAATGGTGAAGCTAGTCTAATTGAAAAAATTTATGTTGATAAAGAATTCCTCACTGAAAACTTAAACAAAGCAAAAGATTTTTTTATCTTAGCGATATTGCCTGAACTCCTTGCTAAATGGTATTCTAGGAATCATAATACTTTTGTAAATATTGGGGAATTAAAACAAAGTAACAATTTTGAAACAATATGTACTTGCGGTGAAATCAAAGAGACTATTATAATTAAATGTTTCGATTTAACTTGCGTTATAAAAACCTATCATCTTAATTGTCTTGGACTCACAAGCAAACCCATAGGAAAATGGTTTTGCCCATATTGTTGCCACAATTATTTTATTTGATGTTAACATCTGATTATCGGAAAAGAAATAACGATGATGCTTGTACATCTCAATTATGTCCTTGGTTGCCGCCAAACCTCAAGGAAGTTACTTATTTGTTACTTTCACAAATTAATTTTACCGATCCTAAAAAAAAATTTGAAGCAAAAGTAAAGAACAAAACACGAGCAAAACCTTATATCGAAAAAGCCTCATCCGTTCCAATTCCAAGTAAATCAGAAATTGCTAACTTTTACAGTAAAATATCAAGTTCAGCTACAAATGTTAATTTCAAATATTCCAATTTGTTATTTTATTGTGTATAATGGTGAAGCTAGTCTAATTGAAAAAATTTATGTTGATAAAGAATTCCTCACTGAAAACTTAAACAAAGCAAAAGATTTTTTTATCTTAGCGATATTGCCTGAACTCCTTACTAAATGGTATTCTAGGAATCATAATACTTTTGTAAATATTGGGGAATTAAAACAAAGTAACAATTTTGAAACAATATGTACTTGCGGTGAAATCAAAGAGACTATTATAATTAAATGTTTCGATTTAACTTGCGTTATAAAAACCTATCATCCTAATTGTCTTGGACTCACAAGCAAACCCATAGGAAAATGGTTTTGCCCATATTGTTGCCACAAGAAAACCAGAATTTAAAAAAAAAAAGTTTTAAATGAATAAATAAACATAACACTACATTTATGTATTTTTTTATATATTAAAATAAAAGTCAATCAATAGGGACTACTCCACAACAAAGGTTACATAAAGCAGAACAAACAGTTAAAATATCATTTAGTTTACATGTTCCATCATCTGTTCGACTGATTAGTTTATTAGGAAGTATTCCTTGCAAAATTGTGTATTTATTTCTTAAGAGCCCAATTAAACGTTCAACGTGTATTCGTACACGGGCAATCTCTCGAGTCCAATCAACTTCTATTTGAGATAACTGAGACTTTCCTCGTGTAAAAGCAGGAAGTTTTAATTCTGCACAATATAAACCAACGGAATCTGCAATTGTAAAACCTCTGTCTGCTAACACCTGATCTCCAATAAGTAAATTATTTAATATTCCAGAATTTTTTGTAATATAAACGTCAGATACTCTTCCACCCCAAGCTTCTGAAACAAATGATATTGAGCCTTGTGGAGTAATGCCAATTAAAACTTTAACAGTATTATGGTGCTTATATTTAGAAAAAGTTTGAGCTCTAGCTGTCAGATCTTTTGGTTTTTCAATAAAAATCTCAAAACAGTCAATAATAACAATACATTTAGGAAAAAATTCTCGAAAACAAGTTGGCATTGTTCTCCTTAATATATCTCTCTCTGGCCACTTTATTAAAAAGGATAGTCTGCGTGCCATTACAAGAAGCCATTTTTCAAAGATTCGTGATACGGTTGGTTGACTTATCCCAAATCTATACGCTATATCTTGTTCCAGCAAATTAAGACGCAGTTTCATTAAAACAATACAAAATTCTTGCAACTTTGTCATAGTTGAAGCATTATTAGCTGGCACGTAGTTTTCAATTAAGTTAAAAACATGTTTAAAAACATGTATATCAGGAAGACCTGTATAAAATTGAACTTTCTTTTTGTCTTTTATTAGTTTAAAAGTAGCCTCATCAATTTGATTTTTCAATTTTTTGTTTTTCTTGACGAGTGCAGTATTTACATTTTTTAATTTTTGTATAATATATTTAGATTTCATATTTTCCTTTTGAAGAAGTTCAATTTCTGCTTTACTGTCTTCTTTTAGTTTTTTAATTGAATTTTTAAACTTCTCGTTTTCTTCGCTTAACTCTCTTATAATTTTGATAGTTTCGGATTCTTCAACAATTTCTTCTTGAAAACAACTGTTAATACTATTTTCTTCAATAGGCACTTTTTCAGCATTCCTCTTCTTTAAACGATTTGATCTTTCTGAATATATTTTCCTTGATGAATGACATGACATGTCATTAAATTCAATAGGTATACCTTTATTGTTTCTGTTAACATTTTTAATGGAAGGAACAAAGTCAACATGATTTTTATCATCATTTTTTCTTCCTAAAAAATAAACATATATATGTTTATTATAAAAAATAAATAAATATATATATTGTTGTATATAAATATATATACCTATATATGCATGTATTTATATGTAAATTATAAGTGCTCATGTGTTAATGTATTTAACATTTAATAAATTCATACAAAAAGACTTGACTTACCAGTAATAAAATGTTCACCGCAAATGTAAGCCAACTCCAAATTCGGCAAAATCTTTCTCTTTAAGAAAGCAATCCATAACCTCCTTCGCTCTACTTCTTTCGGAAACCTATGAAAAGAAATTGTGCTACATTTAATTTTTCTGTTTCCACAGTATGGTGCGCAACAGCTTTTTACCATTTTTACTTTTGTTTACATATTTTTGCCACCCATCATGGCGGATATAAAATTTTGCGGACGTTCGGCGCTCATATGAATATCATGAATAGTTAGCTGCAGAATAATTTTTTGTATTTTGTTTTTTCTTTTAAAACTTTTTCAATCATATTTTGATGTTTGATATTTCTTATTGGGGTTAGTTACCCCACCACCATACTCTTTTTATCCCCCACCACCTTACTCTTTGTATCCGCCACTGAGTGATATATCATAGTTTTAAATGATAAATCAAGTTTTATCGATATATGATATATCATAGGGTACTACTTTAAATGAGGCTGTAAACGCGTCCCCGCTTATTTTATATCTTTATCATCGTTAGCATTTCTGAAAAATTTAATAAAAACCTTCGGAAAGTTGTTTGATTTTCTGATTCGGAAACCCACTTTTATGTAACCTTAACTTTATGTAAAATGTTTTCTTCTAAGTAAATGAGAACTCCTCCAACTTGTTTCTTAGCATGTCTTTAAAGCAAAATTTTATGAAAATATAGAGGATGGAGAGTAGAATTCTCTTGATGATCTTTCAAAGAATTCCAAGTTTCAGTTAAGCAAATTATATGTAAATTGTTTTCAGTTTCTTATTAAAAAGATATGCAGTTTTTCGATAAAAAATTTGTAAAAAGAAGTTTAAGTGCGCGTAGTAAGTTTATTGTAAATGAATCGAATGTTTTACAAAAAATTTGTAACCAATTAAATTTTGTAAAAGCTAGTTGTTATTTTTTATTCTTCATGCTTACTTTTAAAAACATTAATTGTGTTTTAAAAACATTTTAAAACACTAATTTTACAGAAAAAAAAATGGGTAAAGTATCAAAAGTGTGGTTTTATGCAGACCGAATCGATAAAAACAGGGTGAAGTACAAGCAATGTGAGGCGATTTTGACAGCGAAAGGTGGCAACACAAGCACTATCCGACACCATCTTACTAGAACACATCATATGGATATTGATGGCATAGGCAGTGTGGGCACACCAAACATTTTGTCTTTCATTACAGCTTTGCGGCCTAAAATGATGAAAGAAAGAGAACTAGTTTGGATCAGAAAATAGCAGACTTCATTGCTCGTGATGCACACCCGATAAGTTTAGTTGAAGGTGATGGATTTCTCAGTTTGTTGATCCAGACTATGTTGTTAAAACTCGTTCGACTACCACAAAGCTAAAAAAAAAAGATATAACGAGACGGTCAAGTCACTGAAACTGAAATTAGGCAAGGCACAGTTTGTCGCTTTTACAACGGACATGTCAAAACATTGCATATATGTGTGTATTTGCGCATTGGGTTAACACGGAATGGGAGCTGGAATTTGCAATCTTGTAGACACGAGAATGTCCTGAACGGCACACTGGAGAAAACATCAGTATTTGTTTGCAGGATGCTGCTGACGAGTGGCAAATTCCTGTTCAGAAAATCGCTGCTGCAGTCCATGATAACGGCTCAAATATAAACCGAGCAATGGACTTTCTTGATAAATGGCCGGATCAGCGCTGTTTTGCTCACACGCTACAGTTAGCCATTGGAGCTGGTCTGAAACTTTCAGCAATTGCGAATATGATTCGGACAGCAAGGCAATTGGCTGCACACTTCAAGCGAAGTAATTTAGCAATGCAGGAATTGCGTAACAAACAATTAGCACTGAGATCTAAGCATGATAAAAAAACATTTAAAGTCATCATAGACTGCTCTACTTGATAGAACCCCACGTTGGACATGTTACAACGATTAGTGAAGCTAGGTTGGGTGATTGGAGCCGTACTGTCTGCCCGAAATTTGGTCATTGCTACTGAAATAACAAAGCGATATTATCCGGAAGGATTCATTGTACTACCTGGACCAAGAGCGTCTGTATTAAATCCACGTTATAAGCTTTTAAAATTTTTTGAAGTCCCTATTCGAAATGAAACATACTCCACCATTAGAGCTGAAATGGAAGCTATTGTTATGCCAATATTAGAGGAAAATTTAGAAGTAGTAGCGGAAGAACCGATGCCAAAGCGAGCACGGGATCATTTAGAACCGGACTTACCAAAGGATAATATTTTAGATGAACTAGCATTGCTGTGCACAGCCAACGAAGAGTTTGGACAAATGGATGAATTGGCGTCTTACCTTTCGGAAACGCCATTGACTGTCACTTTTGAAATAAAACGATTAAAAAGAAAGTCTTCAGGAAACGGTATATAATTTTTTTTTTAAACTAATATTTTTCCCGCAACTTTTTTACTTATAAGCTAGGTTTTAATACAATGGAAAAACATTATTCTGAGGTAGCCAACACTTTCAATAACTCAAATTTTTCAAAAAGTGGAGATAGAACAAGATTGTTATAACAGTGCGACATGTCGATATGATTGTTGATAAGTACGAGTATAGACGTCCAATCATTGTTTGTCGGATGTCTTGAGATGTCCAATACCCATTAATCTAGATGCAAAATTATAAAGTTTTAAAAACGACATATTCAAAATTTCTATACTTTATCAATGTTTAATGTTTACAGCCTGTGGAGGTATCAATACACATATATGTTTAAATTCATACCTCCTATATTTTTAAGGTTTTAAGTTTAGAAAAATTATCTAAATGCTTTTTATAAAACCGTTTTTAAATTGTAGTCTATTTATAGTCATTTTCAACAACTAGGAATAAATCTAAGTTTTAGCAAACCAGATGTTTATTAAGTCGGTTTATTAAGTTTATTTTTATTTATTGTTATTTTATATTTATTATTAGTTTTTATTTATTATTATTTTTTATTTATTATTATTTTTTATTTATTTTTATTTATTATTATTAATATTATTTTTGTTATTATTATTTATTAGGCTGCGGAAAACCTTATTTAGATAAAACAGCTTTAAATTTTATCAAGAATACTTTATCATGTTGACTAAATAAGCTACAGAAATATTTGAACCATTTGAAATGAAATATACTAAAGATTCCAATGCATTTAAAATAAAAGTTGTTTACATTATCTAAAAAACTCCCTAATAATATGAAATATGAAATAATGGCATTGTATTTTTTTCATATTCTATTTAAAAGTTATGGAGTGTTAAGAACATATAAAATATAAATAGAAGCATTGGTATAATTTACTTTTGCAAGTAAATGTTTTTGAGCATATTATGTAAATTTAATAGTTGTGTAACTTAACTGGTTCTTTTGATTTAGTTTATAGGAAAAATTACTGTGATGTACTTTATCCATATAAGTACATTCTTAAGAAACAATTATATTATAAAATAACACAAATTATAATAAAATATTGTTATATTAAAATATACAATTTTTAAATTATGTAAAGAGATATTTAAATACACAATCTTAATGCCCCGTTTTGTTAAAAAAAATAAAAACATTAAAACTTTATTTTATTAAATCTTAATAAATACATGAAATCTAATAAATACATGAAATCTAATAAATACATAAAATCTAAAAAAATCAATTCAAAAAACAAAAGCATTTACCAATGTGGTAACTACAACAGCATTTTAATATAAAGACTGATAACAGCCAATTGGTGTTATTGGTGTCACAAACAGCGATATATCTGAACCCAACTTAAAAATACAATGAACTTTAATAGTTACTTTATGCAACTGGTCTTTTTCTAATAACATATTGTTTATATAATATTACTTTAACATCTAGTTAAGAAATATGTTTTTTATATAAACTTTAAAAACCGCTCTAAATAAGAAGCAATTTTTTTTATTATAAGTGTTTTTACAACTTAAATCCGATAATAAAACTTAAATCTAATTCAATTTGGGGTTAAGGAAAAATTATTCTTATATGCAATATTAAAATAATATATTAATTTTATTGATTTTTAGATTCAATTTTATTTTTGGGTACTTCTACAGACGTACTAGACGTACCCTAGATCCGCCCCTGATTTATATTAAATTTATATATAAAATAAAAATTTACGTTCTCAATTTAATGAAATAAAATATTTCGAATCGCTGCGCTTTAAGGCCTTCATAACTATGATTACCAATGCTTTTTTTGCGCCAAAAATATTATAAAATATTTAAATATAAATAGTTGCGTTTATGATAAAAATCTGATAAAATACGACAAACTAAAACACTTTTCTATTTGAATGACTAAACAAGTAGTAATAAAGTTGCCTTGCTAAAATATTTTTTATTTTATATTTATCAAATCCCCAAATTTTAAATATATTATTTGAATAAGTTCAATTCAAATGTCCTCTATTTAGCTTTATTTTTTCAAACTTGGTAATGAATTTTCGTAATCGTTGTCGAAAAAGCGACAACGTCGATGATTTCCAAATTAAAACACTATTTGAGGTATCAGAAGTATTAGGCTATTTATTAATATAGACTAAAAGATTTGTTTAATTGACAGTATGCTTGAGCTGCTCAGTGACGAATACAGGAATTTTGTTGGGGAAGAGAGAGGGGTACTGAAATATTTTTATATTTTGTATCCCATTTGCGTCAAAAAAAAGTCCTCCATTTCTAATATATTTTAGGACTTTGAGAATTTGGTATTGAGGGGGAGAGGATGCATCATCCCCTAACTCATCACTCCCCTTCACTTTCTGGATCCGTCACTGGAGCTGCTCTAACTTTGTTCTTTAAACTTCTTCATATTTTTTTGACTAACCTCCAATTTTAATAGCGGTTGCTTTCAACTTTATAAAAGGTTAAAAAAAAGTTCGAAAATATTCGAAAAGCAAAATCTTTGTAATTTGAATGAATGAAAAATAAAAAGCTATAAAAGTCATTCAATATATTCGATCAGTTTCATGATAAAATTCAACCTAAAACGGGCATATACATATATAAAATATAACGTTTTTCTTTTCTGTTTTATATAAATATTTTACAATATTTACACACATAACTAAAATAAATAAATTTAATACCTTACCTAAGTAAATTTTGGTTTATTAAATAAGTATATAAAAGTATATTTTAAAATCATGCAAGTGCGTTAAAAACAAACGTAAAGCGGTGTTCGGATGAAAAGCTAAAAAATATATAAATAATCAATGAAAGATTTTACTTTTTGTTTCATAAAAGGTTATAATTTAAAAAAATAAAGCTATGTAAGTTATTTAGTATATTCAATGTTCATTATGTTCAATTAATCAGTTTTATGTTAAAATTCAACGTAAAACGGACATATATTTATATAAAATATACCTTGTGTTTTTTCTTTTTTCTTTTTATAAAAATATTCAAAAAATATTAACACACATAAATAAAATAAATTAATTAACTAAATGAATACGCAGACTTTTTTTTCACGTAAAAATAATTTTCGGTTTATTGAATAAGTATAAATAAAAATTAAGTGCGTTAAAAACAAACGTAAAACAGTCTTAGATGGAAAGCCACAACAACAAAATAAAAACGATCTTATCTTTTCTCTTAATTTTAAAAAGTTTTTTACAGCAAAGTTAAATAACAAAAACAAAGCACAATATTTCGTATTGTTTTCTTATAATAAATTTGTATATATAATTGCAAACAATAAGAGTACTTTACTCAAAAAGTAGTGAGTGAAAAATTAACTTAAAGCGGACATTAATGAAAAAGTAAAATTATGAATAGAAATGCTAATAAACGAAAGTTTAGACTCTTAATAACTTAAATGCTAACACTAATATAACAATACTAATAACAATATTAATACATAATTTGCTAACTTAAAAGTTTTCATGTCAAAAATGTTTTAGAAAAACAGTAAAAACAGTTCTGTTTTCTTGGTTCAAAATTAATTGTATATGTTGTATAAGATATACACTTTACAAAATATTGGATTATTTTTTTATATAAAGTACCACTAAACATAAATAGCAAATAAATACTATTTATAAACAATTGTAGCATAGATATAAAAGAAGAATTTCAAACAAACTATGAAAAACAAGATTTTTATAAATGTCTGTTTTAGGACACGTTTTTACTATTAGGAGATATACACTGATAAAAAAAGAAAGTAAAAAGTTTGAAGAGTCCATCAACCAATCGCTTTTTTTTAAATTCTATTTACTTTATAAACAATTTTAAATCTTATAGTCTAAGTTTTAATAACTTAAACCAAGTAACTTAGCTAAAAGTTAATCGCAAAACGCAAAGCGGACAGCAGATTGTCCGCTTTACGAAGCGGTCCGTTTTAGGATGGATTTTTTATACATATATGTCCGCTTTCAGCTTATTTACAAACATATATATATATATATATATATATATATATATAGATATATATATATATATATACATATATATATATATATATATATATATATATATATATATATATGTATATATATATATATATATGTATATATATATATATATATATATATATATATATATATATATATATATATATATATATATATATATATATATATATATATATATATATATATATATATATATAGGAAAAGAGCGGAGAAAAACTCTTGATATTGGTAGTCATTCCAGAATACCGAAAAAGTAAAATTAGAGAATCCCCGAAGATTGACAAAGCAAGAGTTCAGTATGAGATTATTATTGATAAAGTTAAAACAAGAACTTGGGAACCCATTTTGACAAAAATTTAACTGAAGTCATTATTATATTATTTAATTGGTTTTTATATTTGACGTTTTTTAATGTCTTCTGTTTAAACGGTTTGTTTTATGTTATTTTGTAACATTTTATTATTACCTGATGACGCTGACCACAAGAGGTCAGTAAGGGGCTGTTCATATGGATAAAATCACCCCGCCTAACCGGGATAGAAAAACAACCGAGATCCCGGCTGTCTTAATAAACTCTTATAATTCTAACATCGCGTTCATATGTAAAATCATTCACCCCGCCTAGGCGAGATCTCGCCTATGGACTACCGGGATCCCGGTCAGGCGGGGTGAATATTTTGCATATGAACACAAACTGAAAATCACCCCGGCAAGACTGGACAGTTTTATTAAGAAGTTTAATTAGCATTTAACTGTTTTTAAGTTTAAATCGTTAAACCACGTATAGAAGCAAAAATATCTAATAATTGTATAAGTGCTTCTTGTTTTAAACATATCGAATAAATAATGGCGACTGTTGCAATAAAACAAGTTAAAAAGCTACTTTTCAAATAGAATAATGAAATGGTAGAAAATTTGATTGATGCTATTTCTAATTACAAATCACAAATGAGTTACTGCGGTATAGATTTTGATGGCGACAAGCCGTTAATGTATAAACATTTAAGAGATGATATGGCTCAATTGTATTGTAACAGTGATGAAACATGGATGTTTGGTCCTGTCGAGTTTACCACAAAAGGTGATATCGACGATAACGAATATAAAAAACTTTATCAAAAAGAGACTGAATGTATTGCAAAAGGAAGGTCTAGAATTGTTGATAAAGTCAAAGATGTACGACTGAACTTTTCAAAAGCTGTCACTTTAGGAACGAAAAGTGAAAGTGGAAAAATTGTATACGAATTTTATAATAAGTTAATTGAAATTTGGGGTTTTTTCAGAAAATATAAAACCTTTGGTCTTTTGGCATAAAGAGTAGTGAAGTCGATAAAGAAAAAATAAACAATTATAATAAAGAAACTGAATATAATGTTATTAATGAAGAATCTCTTTACCACTGAAATAATTACATCTACACCAAGTTGTAAAAGAAAGACAAATGTTGTTTCTAAACTAATTGATAACAAGAGAAAACATTTAGAAAAAAATTTATCTGCAAGTCAACGTGACAAACTATTATTCGCTGAAGCAAAAGAAGACGCTAAATTTAAGATTGATTTGGTTGAAAGTTTACGTTTATCAAGCGAAAGCTTTGATAAATCACTAGAACAAGTAAGCAATTCCATGGTTAATGTAAGGAATAGCATGTGTCGTTTGATTGAAATATTAGCGATGGCAATGCAACCTATTCAACCACAATATTTGACACAACACCAACCTATTCCAACTTATTACATTTTAACGCACCAACATATTCTCAAAATTTTCAAGATCCTCATCCAAATCCTGAGAAAAAGCAAAAGTAGCGAAACTGTTTTATACACACTTTTTATTACATTTATATTTTTTGCTGTGACTATAAAGAGCATATGTTGCTATATGATAGTATAGTGTTAAAAGATAGTTGTTAGTTTTTTCTAATATGAAACACATCCATAACTTTGTTTTATTAATGTTGTTTAGTAAAGATTTATAGTATTTTACATACTTATTTAGTAAAATACTAATCAAGATTTTGAAGGGGTATATAAAACTAAATATAATAACAAAACTATATATTTTAAACAATAAACGAAACTATATATTTTAATTATGCAGAAAATCAATGCAAAATTCCAAAAAATGCAGAAGTCTGTGATTTTACCATTATAAATGATTTTATGATTAAAGCATATTATTGTTATTAATTTGGCAAACATTCTGAAATTTAAGATGTAAGCAATGTTCATGTGAACTCTCTTTCTGCTGTATTGTTTGAATAAACTGGGTTTGGTTGATTAATATAAGTTTCTTCATTATACTTAATTAGCTGAACTTGGTTATTTACACTGTCAGAATCAACTAATGTTTTGTGTTTCTCACAAAAATTATGTAATACAAATGTAGCATAAACAATTATTGGTACAAGTTCCAATTTAAAATATCCATGCAATACTGATTGAAATGTACCTGGTAAGAAACCATCGCGAAGTTTTTTGTTTTTGGATGAGTTGCAAAATACTTTGCTATCGTGAACACTTCCAAGCCAAACGCATTCTACATCCATAAACATTCCTTTATAATCACATACTGCTTGAACATTCATGGAATAATATTGTTTATAACAAAAATAATCTTGAGAGTTTTCAACAGGACATGCAATTGGCACATACGCACCGTCTATACAACCAAAAGCTTGAATCATGCCAAACTTGGATTCTAACTCAGCCACCTTTTGTCTCATTTCGATTTCTTTTTTCGGTAGAGATATATAGATTGGCCCTAGGTGATAAACAATTTTTTCGCACACTTGTGTAATAATTGAAGAGACTGTATTTACTGCTATCCCAAAGCAGTTGGCTGTCATTATTAAAGAGCCAGTATCCTTAAGATAGTATAGAGTAATTGCAAGCTTTTTTTCTGTGCTCAAAGCTCTGTAATTAGGTGATTTGGGATTAGGTGCTATGAAGGGTTTAAGCTGTTCAGCCAAGTTCATAAATGCACTTTTTGACAATCTAAAATTTTTGAACCAGTAACTTTCAGGAGAAATACCAGATATCATGTTTTTCCACCATTTATCAGACCGTCCAATTTTGTACCAACAGCTACGGGGTTTTTTACTATTTCTTCTCAACATTTTATCTTTAAGCTTTTTAAGGCGAAAGTTTATTTTTCTTAAGAAATTGTTAATTATAAGTTTAATGTGATGCTCGTTTTGTAAAATACGTAATAATATTATACTTTTAATGTGCATCAAATAAGATTATAAAGCTATTATATTAGTTGTAACAATAAGAACTATTTTTTTTTTAACTTCCATTTTTAATTTAATAATTTGCGCGATTATGAAAACAAATGTCACATGATTAAAAACGCTTGGGCGAAATGTTTTTTTCCATATGAACACAGCTGAAATTCATCCGGCCTAACCGGAGTACCCCGGTTAGGCGGGATGAATTTTATCCATATGAATAGCCCCTAAAATAACTTTAATATATTATTATATCAAAATATATTAAAAAATAATTATACACTGCCTTTTCATTGAAATCAACTTATATATTATAAACATATCGTATAACAAGAATATGACTTTTTTTTTAAAAAAAAAATATATATATATATAATTTTCCTAAAAAAAAATAAAAATATATAGAAAGCGCTCTTCTAAGGATTTTTTTCAATGTACGGTTTTTAACATTCGTTATGTATATATTCTGTTAACATTTACAAGCTAATGCTTGTAACAAGAGTAAAATTAAATTTTGTATTTAATAAACGATGTATTTTATAAAAAATCAGATAGCTTGCCCAAAAACTGATAGCTCTTGTAAAATGTTGTTTAGAGTAGCAGCTCTGCTCTCAGACTCATTTAATCTCACAGAGGCCTGTATATTAGATATATATATATAAAGACACACACATATATATATACACACATACATATATATATATATATATATATATATATATATATATATATATATATATATATATATATATATATATATATATATATATATATATATATATATATATATAAACATATATATATATATATAAACATATTTATATATATATATATATATATATATATATTTATATATATATATATATATATATATATATATATATATATATATATATATATATATATATATAAATTTATATATATATATATATATATATATATATATATATAATTATTGAATATATATAAAAATATAAATATATATAAAGATACATATATTTGGAAACCGAAAATAATGTATAGAAACCTGTTGTTTTGACAGTCCAGTTAGAGATATCTAATAAGTTATTTATTTAGACAGCTGAAGGTTTTGCTAGTCGAATGTTAGATGTTTTTCTTCTTTTTTTTGTTGAATAAAACGTTGGCTGCTTAGTTATTGTCTTGTTTGATGGAACCTTACTTTTGATATGTAATTCATTTTGCTTATTTGTTGTTAGGCTTAAGAAAGTCTAGAGTGTGTGTCTAGAGTGCACCATTTTTATTTTATAGCTAATCTTTCCTTTTAGTTAATTTTGTTATTCTTTCATACACTTTGTCTCTGTTAAACTTTAACAAAGCGAACAAGCAATTATCAATTCTTTTATTATGCTTACCTTGCAGGTAACTGCACTTAAAAACTTTTTGGAAAGATTCCATATACATATACCTTCCATATACATTTCCATATACATATACATATATATATTCCATATACATATATATTCGATTCCATTTACATATATTCCATATACATTTACATATACGATTCCATATACATATATATTCCATTACTTTCCATACACATTTATACCATGACCCATACGATAACAGAATGCCCATATATGTTTATTATTAACCCAATATTTTTTAAAGTATTCAGCGAACATTTGTATCAAAACTGAGGATTGCAAGTAACCCATCAATGATTTTAAATAGTCATCAAATAGGTTTTTATCACTTAGCTGTAAAACAAATATTATTCGCTTGTATATATCTGCTTCCATTTCAAGATTGTGTACTTTTTTATGCAATTCTTCTCTCCATGCTTTATCACATGCCAGGTACACCAGAATTTTAGAGGCGCACATAAGTAAACATCACAAAATGCTTCATAGTATTGGGATGCCAAATCACTCATTACCCATTTTGGACAAAAACTTCCAGAATATTCATGTAATTTTATAAAAAAAAAAATTTTTAATCAAAATGAATCACTGTTTGCTATACACCATCCAATAGGTTGCCCGTCACCTAATTCATCTACAACTAATATTGAAGTGAGAAGAAAATCATATGCATTTGTGCCATGCGTAGAATCAATACAAACACCATTTTTTCCAAACTGTTGCAGCATTTTTTTGTTTTTGATGTTTTGTTTGCATTATAATTATAAAGTCTGATTCTTTAAATGTATAACATGTATCTAACTCACCCTGTAGTTTATAATATACAACAGGACTATTTCCCTTAATTTGCCATTCTTTTAGCCAAATTGCAACACTGTCTTGATCATTGGCATGAAGTTGTATAGAATTAATGTTGAATGCTTTCTCTAGGTTTTTGATATCTTGACGCTGGGTTAAATGTAACCTGGATTGAACACAACTTGTTTCATCTCTAATATCATCTAGGATTCTATTTTTGGTTACAACCATTTTATGTTTGCTATCAATTTCTTGCCTTTGAACACTTGATAGAGAAATATGTTGAATTTCATTTTTATGTCCATAGTGTGAATAACAAGCATTAACAATAACATGTCCATCTACAGTTTGGGTAACTTTAAGGGTGGACGTGCAATTTTTAGCAATTTTTCGAGTACCTATTAAGTAGATATATGAGATCATATAGATTAAAATAATATTTTTATATCAGAGATATATAATACATAAAATTCTAAATATAGATAATCATCATCTGTATAATTTTAAAAGAATTTTAAAGCAAAGTGACCTATAGCACACAAAAACTAAACATGTTTAAGAGTTTTTAGGTATTTACATTAGGTGTTCTAATATTATTTGAAATAAATAATGTATTTAACAAAAATTTAATAAGAAAGTGGTCACTGAATTAAGTCCTATAAATCAGTAATTAGATTAACAATGCTAATAAATTAAAATTTGTGGCAATTACAAATATTTTTCTTCTTCTAAATATCGCTATTTACTTGATACATACCACTACTTTTAACTTGTCTTTTATTCGCAATGCATTTATAAAATCCACTTCTGTTGCATTGATAGTATGATACTTTCCTACCATCTTTATCAATCTTTTCACCAGAAGGTAAAACTTATTGTGTTGCATTATTACTTTCAACATCTGATTTCCACATTTCAAATTCTAAAAAATTATTTACAAAAATCAAATAATCACTACAAGACAAAAAAGGAGAAAATGAATTTAAAAACAATTATCATTGTGTAACAACTTATATATAAAAAATTCATAACATCAACAGCAACTGGACCAAAACATAGGCAATAAATATTTTTTAGAACCTGTTCATGTTAGTAATTATGTTTAAAATTATTACAAATTCAAAATCATTTTCACGACACATAATCATTAACATATTAAAAAATAACGAAGCAAGAATACAAAAATTTGTATGCAAAATAAATGACACCTTTACTCTAAACTATATTTAAATAAAACATTATTTACTTTTAAAAACATTAAAGCGTTACCTCGATAATTAGCAAATGATAATTTTTCTTTCAGAAAGGTATAAAAATGAACTGTAGATAAATGTTTTCTTAAATCCTTAATTCGCCTACATTTAAATCCACATTGAAGACAAAAAGAATTTCCTGATTGAATATTTTCTTATGCTTCATCAATTGATTTGCGTTTATTTTTCATATACCGCAGCATGTTTTTTTTTTGGGTGAAAGAGATATTGCAAATTGCGCATTTTAAAGATAAAAAACTGGTATTTTTTACATTGGCCATATCCTTTCTATTTATGTTGGATTCGAAAACATTTGTATATATGGCATCTTCATCTTTCATTTTTCACAACCTCCTTTGAGTTTTTAATGTATGCTCGTATAATTTCCCCATTTACTGCAGCTCTGCAGCATTTGATGTTTGCTGCAAATATTCCTTTAGTTTGAAGTATCGTGTTAAAAAACGTTTTACCCAATCATTGTCATAAACATTATTTGAAAGCTGTTTATTTTTTCTATTTATTTTGTTTAAGTAGCAGCTCACTATCATTCTCAAATCTGTCAGAGTCAATGGAAAACCAAATTTACTTATGGAACATATGAAACAAACGATTCTTCTTCAAGTCTTGAAAATATAGGCTGCATACCTGGTCTCATCAAATTTTTTTGCTTTAGCTTAATAACTATTGTTTTTCTTCGTATGTTTAGATGATTTGAAGCTACACGTTGACTAAGTGTTCCTTTTGTATTAAATCCAAGCATATTTGCAGTGTTTTATTTTGATAATTTTTGTAACAGCAAACTCCTAACTTTCGTTTGTAATGCCTCACTATCTATAAAAATTATTTTCATCTATTAGCAACGTCTTAAACCTTTAAATGTAAAAAAATTATATTCTAAGGTTACTTTTCACTATTCTCTTTACTGGTGCAAAGTGCCATCTTTTTGGACAAACTTGACACTAAAACTATATTAAAATAACACCTTCATAAATAATGAATTAATATAAACTTTTTTTTTTTGTGCATGATTTAAACTACAGCTGGTTTTTTTTCATAAAAAAGCTAAACTTATTAAAAATTGATATAGTTCTCGTGAAGAAACACGCCACTTTTAATGTGAAAAATTCGGTACAAAAAAATGGCTTCCACAAATATTTAAAAAAAAACACATAAAATGGCAGCAAATTTTAAATGGCATCAATCAAAATTTATTCTGAAAGTCGGAGATAATGGCCCAACTAACAAGAAAAAACCAATCAGTTTTAAAAAAATCAATACTGCTGTTAGAGCTGGGTAAATACAAAAACTTTTCAAAAGTAGTGCAAAGTAACCCCCGATGGAGCAAAGTAATCCGGTTGTATCCAACTGGCTTTGCTTACAATTAGCATTCTATACTCATCAGAAACTGTATTTTGAGCTTCGAAACGCTCATCTATCGATTTGGTTATTAAGTCTACAATCACTGATTTCAAATTTTTTACTAAAGTTAGTGCATTTTGAAATCATTAAGTACAACATTCTCGATGAATACATTTGATTGCTTTTGTTACTTTTGCAAGGTAACGTTTGTCTGTTGGTAAATCGTTAAAATATTTTTTTTGTAAGTGACCTAACTGTTTTTTAGCTTGCTCAACAACTTGAAAAGATGCTGCTAAATCAGTTTCGTCGTTTAAATAAGATTATGACGATAACAAAGCCGTTGATAAAATTCCTATGAATAATTCTATATAAAAAGGTATTTATCTGATGGTACCCTTCTTCTGATGGTAGCCTATATCTGATGGTACTCTTTAAACTTTGATCTTTTTGCTTGTGTAAAACTTGAATCTGCAATCATGTTTTCGAGATGTTTTATATAAACTCCATATTGTCTAAAATCATCTCAAGTGCTTGAATTTTATGTGAAATTTATCGTGGTTCCTGTTTGTTATTGCAAAAATAATTTATATTTGTATAAATATTTTCTGTGCATGGTATATTTTACTACATACAGTTTCTTTTTTACTCAATACCCTATTGTTGTATAAAAGTAAAGTATTTTATAAAGTACTTTTTTAAAGATAAAGTAGGGATATGTCTTCCCTACTTTAAGTAGAAAAGACATGGAAGGAATAATAAGTTTTTAATCATAGATTAAAATTTATTCCTTTCATGTCAAAAAAATGGCATAGGAAGACAGTTTAAAATTACTGTGTGATTTAAGAAATTTTTAACTTTAAAACTTTATCCAAACTCCAAAACCGTTACCGGTTTAAATTTAGGGTTTTTGGAATAATAATTTATACTCAGTTATTAACTAATTTATTCAAATTTGACAAATATTATTCAAATTTGAGTAAAATAACTTTTTTTAACATTTGTTGTAAGATCTAGTGCGTTTTTCTCACCTACCGTTATATGGCTCCACCTACCGTAGATTCTTCACTAACCACAGATAAAAAAATTGTATATTTTAATTTTGATTTTATTTATTTATCTTAAGAAAAAAATGCATAAAATTATATGTTTAGTAAATAAAAGAAGCATTGGCTTTTTAGTTTTATAAAAATTATCCACTGAAGATTTTCTCTGAATTAGAACTTTATTTCTCCTTAAGTATCTTTTTATTCATGGTTTTTTTTGTTGTTTTTTTTGTTTTTAATTGTTTAATTCTTTGCCGCAATTTATAGCTGTAAGTGCTCCTGCAGTTGTTCGTCGAAATATATTAGCTTAACTTTAAATATTTTTCGAGATTTTTTGGTTTTTCAACTCCTAAATCTTATTATTGTAATATATTTCATATCATAAATAAAGTATAAAAAACATATTATATGAATATTCCCTAAGGTTTAATTACCTTCACTTGGTAATTTAAACATATACGGTTTTTTAGAGAAAACACATATCTCAGTCCCTCCTATAGAATTTGAATTGAAGCTAATAAGAAATATAGCTTCTTTTTTATCACAGAAACATCAGTTCATGCATCAAAAAAATACTGAAATAATTTCGTATTTTAATTTGTTTATGAGACTGTTTGACTCAATCCAATGAAGCCAAAAAAAGTTTTGTTTCTATAATCTTGGCCGAATTCTACGTTATGATTATCTTCCTAGCGTAATATTTTTAGATATACGCTAAGCGGAAGCTCATTTTTAGCAATAGAGTAAGGTACCTAAAATTTGGTTTTTAGGCCTGATAAAATGTCAGTTTGCAGGTTTCCTTATTTATCAATACGTTTACTCACATTCATTTCTTTACTTTTAATTGCTAATTCATATGCTATTTCATATGCTCTGTGCTGTATACGACAGCTACCTTCATTTCTTTCCCATTTAGCGTAAATTCTTTATAAACAATGATTTGTATAGCATACTGACGACATTATAACATTTTAATGCTGTAACATAATTTCCATTATTTATCCACTCTGATTTTGCTTGTGTAAAATATGAAATTGTTGTTTCTCATTTTAATCGCCTCAATTTTATTGGGTTGATCTTTTGATGATTCTTTTATTATTCAATAATAGGAAAAAAAACATGTCCATACGCGCAGTGATAATTTTAAATTTACATAAAAAATAATTCAAATCTAATCACAATATAATAAAACAAATAAAAACATTAGATCAAAAAAAAAAGTAGAACTTTAACCTTTAAAGCTAACGACGTTAAAGAAAAAAATTTGTTGCACATTTGGCTCATTAAAATCATTTTAAAAACTGCTAATGTTGATTAGTAAAATGTAATTTTATTAACTCTCGGGCAAAGATTCTGTTTACACTACCTATTTAATAATCAAAAAAAAAACGTTTTATGAAACACCACTATAAAAGTTCCTGATTTATATTTTATTTATTACCTGCAGTATATAATCCAAAGTCAATTATTATAAAAGATATAATTTGGGGAAGAAATAAAGTACAAACAAATACAGTAAAGAAATAATCAAAACAAAAAAGAAATTTATTTTTGAATTTTTATTTCAAGAATATTTTTTAAGTTTTCCTTTGATCCCTTGAGTTTCAACACTCTATTGCATGTAATGAAGTTTGAGGCTCCTTTTTTGGAATTATATTTGATAGGACACAAATTCTTACTTTTTCATTTGTTTAGCATTAAGTTTAATAGATTTAGTTTATTTCGGTTCCCTAAATCTTTTACATCATCTAAATAAGGGTGCGTAGCAGTGGCGGATTCAGCAAAAAATGTATGAAAGGGGGCAGGCGAGATGACACCCTTCCTCGCTTCTTAAGTCGGTCCAATGGCGCCCCCTAAATATAAGTTTCTCAATACAACATTAAGCGTTTCTTCCAACGGAAGTAGAAAATTTGGTAATAACAAACCATCGTTTAATATTGCTTTGCAAATTTGCAAGCATTATTGCAAAAAACTAAACTGAGACGCTTTGTTAAAAAAAAATATCTCTTATAATCATAATGTACACAATCAATAAATTTTTAACATAGTTTGGTGTATCAAAGTTTCCGTGACTATACAGTGGCAAACGTTCTTAAGACTACAAAGATTCTGCAAACGATAAACGCCTTTTTTTTTGTAAGGAGAAAAAAATTATAATCTAAAATAATAAAATTATAATCTAACTGATTTTAACTCTTAAATTATAATTTACAGATTTTAACTGGTAGTTTAACTGAATCTAACTGCCTTTTATGTAATAAAAATGTTTTCGGCAAAAATCCGTATGGCACCCTCTCTCCACATGACACCGAGACGCGTTGGGCCCTACAAACATGTGTATGCATCAATATCTCCATCAATGACAACTGAAGGTATTATAGCTATTGTTACAACATTAGTGCTGCAATACTTTGTACCATCTAAAAGATGAAGGCTTATTTAGAATTTATTTTGTGTTTAAAAGCAACTTTGTATGTGTACTGCGCCTTGTATATTGTGCTATAAACCTAGAACTAGGACTAAAGTTGATAAAATTCTAAAACAAAAACGAGGAAGTTATATTTATGACAAGTTTTAAATTCAAAATTTGGTTTTTCACAAGTTTTAGGTTGAATTGAAGGTACTCATATTCCAACTCAACAATCGCAAGAACATTTTTATGATTATTTTTGTTACAAAATAAAATATTCGCTAAATTGTATAGCAATTTGTGACAAAAAGGGAAAATTTACATATGTGGCCAGGAAGAGTCCATGAAGCAAGAATATAGAGTAACAGTAATTTATAGCAAATGTTTATTAATAAATGTTTTCCATTAAAATATCAAGAGCTTCCTTTTGCCATTTTTGTTAGGGGATACTGCATATCTTTTGTTATCAAACCTTCCTAAATAGTGTCCATATTCTGAAAGTGATAATCATACACTTTTCAACAACATATTGCGTTATGCTCGTAACCAAATTGAATGTGCTTTTGAAAGATTAAAACTCGTTGGAGAGTTCTTAATCGCTGCATCGATGCTGATGTAGAATTTACCACCTCCCTAGTTTATACATGCTTTGTATTGCATAATTTTTGTTAAGATAATGAAGTTGACATTTAAAGTGAATTGATACAGGCATTAGTAGGTGCAGAAAAAAGGTTGCAATGCTGTGACCATTATAGCAAATTTGATAAACATACCAACAATTCATAACGCAACATAACAAACGTAACATAACAAACATAACGTAACGTAACATAACAAACATAGCGTAACATAACAAACTAATATTTGAATTAAACGTATTAATACTTTCAAACTTTGATATAATCATGATTGAGGTCTTGCCAAAATTCCTAGGGAGGTTTTTATTTATTTAATTTCTTCTTATAATTGTAAATAATGTAACTCCTAATAATAAATTTTTATATTTACTATCATTCATATAGGTATATTCATTTATTCGTTTACGCTAGAAACTATTGTTAAAAAGAAACTGTTGTTATTTTTTTAAATATTGTTAATGTTTGTATCATCTTTATTTCTGGATAAATTTTTGTGTTAAAAGACTCAAAGATGTAAAAATTTCAATTTCTGGTCCACTTTTTTATAAACTTTTTTTCAGTTATACCAAGTTATAAAATTTCATGATTTAAAATTTACTTTGTTAATCATTAGCTATCGGTAATGAAAAAGTGTGAAATCAACACGCAAAGTAATAATTTTGGAATTTTCTTTTTTGTAACAATTTTTATTGTTTTTGCAATTAACAGTATTTTTGTTATGATCATGTTATTTTGATATTTATTTGTTGTTGCCTATATCGATTTTATCTACTTTTTAGACGTTTTTAGTTTTTTATATTTTTTGCTAACAAAAGGAGACAATAAGAGCCAAATAATGGTGCAAAAAAAATATAGATTAAGAAAATACTCAAAAATAAGGAAATATTAAATACGAAAATAAGAAAATACTCGAAAATAACTTTTTATTCCATACCATTTATGGCAGTAAAAAGTAGTAAAAATGTAAAACATATGAATTAATTAAAAGTGTGCGGCATTCCTTACAAGTGATTAAAAAAAACTAAAACCTTAGCACTCTTGTGTGTTTAATACAAGCGGGTCAGACGTTTAGTAAAATTCTAAAAATTTTCCCACCCAATCAAAGCTCATCAAGACAATCAGGTTCTTAAAATTATTGACCTAAAAAATAATCATTTTTGTAATTCTCAATTTGTCAAAAATGAGCTTTTGGTTTATTCCACACCTTTTACAAGCGTGTTAAATTATATTTTAATTATAATAAAAACGCTCTTAAAAAATGTGCATTTGATTACGATCCACACTAAAACTAAATTGATTTATGCAGGTTCTGTAAAACAAAAAAATCCAACCCACCCTTTTATTAAGATCCAACATTTATTATATCTGAACTAAAATTCGCACACTCTCTTGCATTTAGCACGCAAGACTACTATTAAATCAATTTTTTTTTTTTTTAGAATTAGTTTTTTTTATTAAAGCAGACTTTAAGTTGCATAAAGCTGCACATGATAAAATAATATCGTTCATATGATGAAACATTGAAATAGGTAATACAGTTTTTAAGATTCGAAAAGTTTTCATTCTGTTTATGTCTCTTTCTATGTGGATTCTTAAATTAGCAACATCAGTAGTCTTCTTACATTCACTAGCAGTTATTCAATTCTTTAGATAGAAAAATTGTGTTTAACAGTACGCTCCAATATTTAACTGTTAATATTAGGGCATATAAACCAATGGAACCGAAGGAGGGTCCTTATTTACCAAAAAAGTATATTCCCATTGGCTTTTTTAATGAAATGCCTCAAGGGATGAGAGTGCAAGATTCTATAATAAGCAAATTATATGGAAGCAATCCATTTGAAGCCGTAGCAGCAAATGATCAAGATAGAAAAAAGAAAATATTATCATCCAAAAGGAAAAAACGGTTGGTCTTAGCGAAGTACTCACCCTATAAATAATGGCAGAACAACCATTGAACATCGTCGAGCCTTCCGATATAGATTTTACTATAGGAGACAACGGGTATGAGTATAGTAAAGGACATTATCACGAATTTACAATTCAAAAAACATTATATTGTGGTATTAACTTAACAGCAGATACTGTTAATAAGATATATTATTTTCCTTGGGAATATCCAAATTTATGGTCTGACCCTGAACAATATCACCCTTGTGTTACTGATATATTTTATACAGACATGGGTTGCTCTATAAGAATGAATGATGTTAGAGTTGAAAATCAACTTAAAACAACACAAACATCTTCTATACCTTTAGAAGTGTCAAATATAGGAATACGTTTAATTAATACGGAACACGATCAAACAGTTACTGATAGAATGTAACCATTAGCTAAACCTTCAGATTGGCAAATAATAAAAGATTTGAAAACAAATTTAACAACTAAAATAACTAAACCTTTGCCAACAATAGATTTATTAGAAAACTCTTTATTTTTTGATGATGCTACTGGTAAACCTGTAAATGTAAGATTTGCAAGTTCTGTTAATACAAAGATTTCAAGAAAAAAATAACTGTGCCGAAAAAACAATGTTTGAATTGTCTTGGACAATATCGGTTTAAGAAAACCATTAAGCTACTATTAAATAACCCTGAAATTAGTGTTGCTTTAACACTTAATGATGCTATAAATAAAACTAGTGATACTAGAGGTGCTGTTTCATTTATAGCAAAATTTGATGCTACTGCACCAAATTTAGAAAAGCTCGGTTTTGTTACAAAAAACTATAACGTTATAAATACTTACAGAGGTGTGATTATTTTTATGGACATGTTACAACACCTCATTATGGTCTAGGAAACTTATCAGCTAGAGCAATGGTAGCAGATCCGACACATGCAGATATACAATTACCGGTAATAAACTCAGAGTACAAGGAAATGATATTAGAAAGTAAGTGGCTGGTAGAAATTGTCATGTATATGCCCCATACTATCGTTATACATCAGAGAACTTACCAACAGACTATAAAAACAATTATTTACCAACGACTACACCTTTCACTGTATGTTTCGATCCAGCTTATTTGGGAGGAGAGGTTATGTCAACATTTATTAGATTTAAATTACATTTATCCCATACTATAAGAACTTATGGTAAAGAGTGGTTTTATGATACTGCTAATGTATCACCCATACAAGCTAATTTTACTAAAACTAATCCAGTGCAATGTCAGTTTTCAAAAGATTGTACTTATTCTACTGTAAATATGTTTAATCCTTTTAGTAAGAAAGGAGGAACTATTTCATTTTTAAACAGCTATCAAAAATTATATTATCCCGCGTTTTCTACTATATTTTTGGGAGAAGCGCCCGCTAATAACGAGGAAGAACCATTGAAAAACAAATATAAGTTGTAAATTATTTATTTAGATATATACATAATTGCTATATTTGTCTAATATATTGTCTTGAATATCTGTTACAGATGGCTTCACTAAATGTAATAAATATAATAGTTCTAATCCACATGTAGATATTTCAGCAAGTTCTGATTCTGTGTATATATTTAATATAAGGTTTCCAAAAAATAAAATTAAGCAACGATTTTCAAACGCTTTATACTCTTGCGGGTGCCATTTAAGAATATCAAACTTTGAATCTGAATTCATAGTTATCAAGGTTGGGTGTGCGTCTATAGCCATGGCTATATCTTTATATTTGAAATCAGTTGTTAACGTACTAGATCCTTCAAGGAGCTGCTTCATTATTTGAATTACCCCTAAATGCTCAAATACCATCTCATCGCATCTATAGGCTAAAGAATTACTTAGAGATTGTAACATAAAAGAAGAAGGCGAAGGACCAGTTGGACAGATAAAATAACCTACTTTGTGAGGTAGATACATGAAATATAGTAAATTAGCAAAAAATGATAGAATAAGACCTTTTTTTTCCGATTTAAATTAAATAAGAAAGAACTAAGTAATTGCCAAAGCCTATAAACAGACATTTTCACACTCTTTCACTCTCTCTGATAATACGTCCTTATGTCTCATTATAAGATAGTTCTGTCTAAAAATAGTTTTCTTCATTTGTTCCATAGAACGTACATCAACCGAATACTCTAACTCGCGTAATAATGGGTCAGACTTTAGCATGTTATCATAATGTCTACCGTTTATAATACAATTCGTTTTCATATAACTACCAGTGGCGGATTTACCATATGCGAGGTTATAGGCAAGTTTTCTATTATATTAGTTGAGTTTTTAATTCTTGTGTTCTATTGTGTTTTGGATATTTATTAGAACGTAACGAAGCAAAAAACGCACATAGGTTTTAAATGTACATTAAGTATTTTTTTTATATTTGATGAAGATGCACTAATAAGACTACTCAAAATGCGATACCATTTATGTTTTTCGCAGATTTTAGGGATTCTGCATAACTTTACTTACTTTGTTATCTTCAAACAATAAATCATGCCAAATTGTAAGTGAAAGTATAAACTGATATGAGAATATCTCATTTGCAAGACCGTTAGCTTCAGAAACAGCAACTCCAATGGAACTTGAATCTGCAACTTTGTATAAAGCTTCTATAATTTGAACCAAATTATCTTTTACAACTTTTATACTATTTATACGGCTTTCCCAACGCGTATCTGATAATGATTTAACAGTCATTTTACAAACACTTTGCAGTATGTCCCATCGAACGGTTGATGCAGCAAAAAATGTAAAAATTCGTTGAGCAGTACCAAAAAAGTTAATTGTAATTGATACTGATTTCGCAACATCACATACCATTAGATTAAATATGTGGTTAGCACATGGAACGTAAAGAACTCTTGGATTTTTTTCTTTGATTAAAGCTTGAACCCCTTTGTATTGGCCTCGCATGTGAGCACCATTATCATACGATTGCTCGCGACAATTCATTAGATCCAAATTATACTCAGATAATAAATTTAAAAAAGTTTCAACTAAACCTGAACCAGTGCTATCAGTTATGTGAAAAAAACCACAAAAAAATTCTTCAATTTGTACTTCTTCTTGATTAATTTTAACGCATCTCAAAAGAATTAAAAGCTGTTCCTTATGACATACATCAGGAGTGCAATCCATGATAACAGAAAAATATTTTGATGACTGTACAGAAGATACGATAGTTTCAGTATTTTTCTCGATATAATTCCAAAATATTTCATTCTCCACATCTTTTCCAAGATAAGTGTCAAAGCATTCTTTATTTTTTATTCGTTTGAGATGCTCTAACATAACTGGATCAAATTTTGCAATAAGTTCTACTTGTGCCAAGAAGTTTCCATTATTAGGCTGATAAAGTTGCTCACGGTGTCCACGAAAAGGTAATGATCTTTCTGCTAACATTAGCACTATAGCAAAAAGACGTTCAAGTACCAAGCGCCAATGTTTCTTCTCATTTTTTATCATTCTCTGCAAATTTTGATCAATTGTTGCATTTGATTTTAAATTAACTGACATATTTATCCATTTTTGCATACAGCTAATGTGATCCTGAGATTTATCATGTTGTTTTAAGCTAGAACCTATATTTTTCCAATCTGAACAACCTTCAGTCGACGATAAACATATTTTTCGGGTAGGAAAAATTTTGCAACAAAAGTAAAATACCGAATTATTTTGTATAGAATACACTAGCCAGCTTCTAGAAACTTCCTAACCGTTAGCAAGAACTCTCGTGTAGAAACTAGTATTAAATCTGCGACCCGATTTATCGGCTTTAAAATTTATTTGTTTAACCTGAGTCGGTCTTTTTTTAACAATATCGACTCTTTCTCGTTCATTAAACGAAATAGGCCATAACGCCGGGTCGTCGGAAACAATAACCACAACAGTTATGTCTTGTTGTGCTTCATGCAATTGAGGATTCGAAGCTAAAACAAAATCATTATAAACTAACGAAGACTCTTGAGACAAATTCATTTCAAAATCTTTTTCATGGGTGTCCGGTAATAGGACAGCAGAAACTTCAGAATTTGAAACATCAAAAGATAAAGACGCTAAAGATGTTTCAGACTGGTCTGATAAAATATCTACCAATTTTTCTGAAACATCTTGCAAAGTACTAGCACCTGCATCAAAAGTTGTGTTAGTACCTGATGATATATTAAAAAAACTTGTCACTGGTTTAATTTTCTTTAACATATCTGTGTGTTTTTTCTAATTTCTTTTTTTTCGGCACCCGAAGCCCATTTTCTTCCAGTGTCTCAATCACGATGAGGATTTTTAGTTAAATAACGATGAATATAAATTTAAACTTTTTCAAAAGTTTGATATTTATTTATAAATATATAATATAATTTATATAATATTAATATAAAAGCAAATAATCAGAAGAATAGCCAAGGAAAGAGCAGAAGTCGTCAATATAAAATGTATAATCAGAAGAATAACCAGGAGAAAAGCAAAAATCGTCAATATTAAAATCGCATAAATTACTAAGAACACCAAAAAAGAACGTCTGAACTATAAGAATTATAATTTAGAAGTGAAATGGAAAACAAATAATCTCTATTTTTACATTATTCATTACTTACATTATACCAAAAAATTGTAACTCGCACACAATCATAACACAACATTTTTTATACCAACAACAATCATACTATAGCTATAGCAATATAACAAACTATAACAAACGAGATACTAAAAACAAAATTGTTGTCAGGAATAATATTCTCCAACTTTAGACTTCACCAACTCACCAAGGATATTCCCAGGGAGGGGGCAGCCCTGCTTATGGGACTATTGTCAATAACTGTTAGCAAATGTAGCCATACTTCATCGAATCCACAATGGATAAAACACCTATACATGGAATAAACACTGATCTATGACTCAAAGAGAAACCGCTACAACAAATACTCGGAACCAGCATAACATCCCATCACTGCTCAGATTATGTCTTGTGCAACAGTAAAAATATAAAGACAATATTATATAAAATAAATAAACAAACACAAAGTCATTCAGTTAGGAGGATGGAAAAACAGAAAAAGCCTTTGAGACGTGTAGGTGTATATGGGCAAAGATATATTTGTCACAGTCATTGTCAATGTAAATGAGATTAGAAACCGCTTACTCTTTCATATGGTTGCCAGGCATTATGTATAACGCAAAAAAAAATTGCTACATACATAATAATAGATGTATATGTAAAGTTGAATATTTTATAAAAATACTGTTTATAAAAATACTGTACGCATACATTATATTGAATTTTAATAAATGAGTTTTGTTGTTTATATTTATTGTACTAAGAAAATTTTTTTATATTACTTGTACTAAGAAAAAAAAATGCGAGGCCACCTGAGCGCGAGGCCACCGGCAAATGCCTGCTTTGCCTGTGCTTAAAACCGCCGCTGATAACTACCATAATTTAATTTTTTATTATGTCTATTACTTACAACTGTTGTTTGTGTTTCTATTGTATCGTCTTCGTCCAAATCAAATGATACGTGGGCATTTAGATAATTAAACAATATTCGACACGTATTTAATTGCGTTGGCGTAGTAACCACGGAAAGTAATGTGCTTAACTTTAACTCTGCCTTTACACGTTCCGCATTGTGTACCGTATCTTGCGTTATGTCGTTGGTTACAGCCAAAGCATTTAAATAGTCTAATTTTGAAATACCGACGTCGCAAGAGCCGTCCTTCTTTGGCCGCGTTTGCTCTACCATGGCTGAATTGGGCAAAGATCTGGTGGGTGTGGAATTGGCCATCAAACTCGCTGGGTTTTCCGTCAAAATCTTGCATTACGGTGTGGCTTCGAGTAAGAATGGGAATGAAATCACACTTTCCTTTGTTGGTATTGTACCACATATAAGTGTTTTCTTTGCCTGTATATATTATATGAAAACATTCAAAACCATACGTCTGATTTTCATTAAAAACATACAATTCCTAAACACATAACGATATACTATTATTAAAATGTTAAATAATATAAATATAAAATTATTATTAAAGTAAACTTACATTTTTAGCAATGTTGATTATTTTACACAGATCAGATCTTTCTGGTCCATTGTCACAACATGCTTGTGGTTCACAGGAGCTTTGAGGTGGTTCCTGTACATCACCTTGTTCTTTGTCTTCTTCTTCAACATAGAAGTCGCTCTTATCCGATATTTTGATGATATTGTGTTGAGGTTCTTTAGGTGTTTTGTATACTGTTGCTCCAACGTCTTTAGAGAGTTCTTCGCTTTCTTGAATAATTTTATCATGTAATCGTTCATATCTGTCAATGTCATCGTTTCGATATCGGGGTGAACAAATGATTCCAGTGGAATTTTCAACGTCTTTTGAAGTTGTTGCTCCATCTTCGTTGTTAATACTATCAGCTTTGTTAACTGAATCTTTTTCCTCAAATACACTGTCTGCGTAGAGCGAGTATTGGGCTTCTTTAGTTTCATACCATAATGTCCTGTCAATATCGTACACTTCTTCCTGATTGTATCCTCTGCTAACGATTTCGTCATATTGTTTTCGCAAAGATTGGATGTAGTCTGATTTAGTTTTTTGTTGTTTAAATTCTCGTTCTCTAAATGACAACACTCGTTTTCCACCTTTAGTATTTCTTGCGGATGTTTTTCTGCTTGACATTCTAAGTAATCGATGCAGTCGATATCAAGAAATGAACACATTTTTATTTTGATATTATATTATACCTTTATATAATAAAACGCTAATACTTTAATTGAGATAAAAACAAAAAGATTAACACATCTCCGTGTTACCATAGCAATATAATTGAGAAAAAAACAAAAAGATTATCTCTTACCATAAATAATTATTCTTATTTTTCCGACCCATATAATACGAAATGTTTATAAAATTCAAAACCATCCAGACCATCCATCCAACAAGCAACCACGCCCTACTATGAGATCTCATTTTATCTCACTTGACTGTTTGCTTTATTTCAGTTTTTTCAAATGATTAGTAAGGCTATTTACTTTACTCGCATAAGAGGGGATATGTGAAGATTTGTATTCACATGAAGTACATTTATTAGGTAGTGATAAACTCAATGAATACGTATGGTCTGATAATATAGGTGATAAAACATCCGCATAAAGCACTTGGAAATTCTGTGAAAATAGTTTTTTCAGGCAATAAAGGTTTTTTTATTCAACGAAGGTTGTATTTTACTAGAACATGGTTAAGAAATGATTGAGTGCTTTAATAAAATTATTCTAGTTTTTTTTGTTCAAGTTGATCAAAACCCATATTTATTGTTGGATTAGGGTTTAAAACAGTTTGTATCTTATCAACAAAATGATCGGAGCATACTCTATCAGAAGTTCTGGGTTTCCATAGACTTTCTTTTTTCTTTCCTTCTCTTCTAAGCTGACTAATCCAGTGTTATCTTTTTAAACAATTTCTTTTTAAACTTGGGTAACAAACATTCGGAATGGTAACTCGCATCCACATTTGGATACAATCTTCCCTTCGTGTTAAAAACATGTTTTATTTTTCAATTTTTCTAGTCTATACGAAAGATTGCAGAACAGAATATGAATTATGAATATGAAATCTAATCTAAAAATAATAAATTCAATTAAAGGAAGTTACAATCTATTGATAAAAAGTAAGTATTCCGGCCTATTGATATGTGGAGGTTTTAACTACTTTTCAATTATATGGAATAAAGAAAACATCGGCGAACTTATTAATAATTTAGATATTTCTGCTAAAGAGTTCTTAAAATGTTTAAATGATTGTTTTATAACACAAAACGTAATTAAACCAACTTTTCAAATTAATGAATTTAAATCCACTAATGTTCTTGACCTAATATTAACAGAGTCAAACAAAAGAATAGTTGATTTGAATCATTTTGATAATTTGGGTGCACTTAGTCACGGTCATCAGATCCTAAAGTTTTTGTATTGCTTTAGAAATAATTTTAAAAAAATGGAAACAGTAAAAGAAAATATAACTCTGTACAAATACGGCAATTATAATGGCTTTTCCGATATGCTAAATAGCTACGACTGGCATCTTGAATTCAAAAATTTAGATGCTAATGTTTTATACAACAAATTTTGTCAATATTTACAATAAAGGTCTTATATATTTCATTCCAACAATTACAAAGGGAGTCGTTAAAACAAAAGCGCTTTGGATGAACTCTTACTAAAAAAAGTTAATTAGAAAGAAAAGAAACCTCTGGAGAAAATGTTTACATAATCGTTTTTTAAACAAAGGAAATGTATTAGAATACAATCAATTAGAAATAAAGTAAAAAAAGAAATTAAGAACCAAATTAAATTATATGAAACAACCATCGCCTTGAACGTTAAAAATAACCCAAAAGCAATTTATGCATATATAAACAAAAAATCAAAAGTTAAAGAAGGATTTAACGCATTAAATGTAAACGGCAAACTTGAAACAAATTATTTATCAATAGCGCATTTATTAAATAACTATTTTAGCTCTGTTTTCACCAATGAAACTAGTGACAATATGCCATTCGTTAAAAATAGGACAAACATTATTTATGATGACCCTACATTTTCACCGGACACAGTTTATATAATCCTGAAGTCACTAAATCCAAATAAATGTACAGGAGTAGATGGAGTTCACCCATTTCCTTTAAAATGTTGCGCAGATGCGTTCTCACTTTCTTTATCACTTATTTTTAATAAATCGTATGACACTGGAATAATTCCATCGATGTGGTTAAATGCTAATATAACACCATTATTTAAAAGTGGAGATAAATCGGAACCATCAAGTTATCGACCAGTATCACTTACTTCAGTTATAAGTAAAATAATGGAACGTATCTTAAAAGCTACATTTATATCGCACTTAGAAAATAACAATCTCTTGACTAAGGAACAACATGGATTTTCTAAAAATAAAAGCTGTTGCACAAACCTTATAGAATTTATGGATCTAATAACTCAAGCAATGGAAGATAATTTACCAGTAGATATCATTTTCCTAGATATGAAAAAAGCTTTCGATTCCGTGTCTCACAACAGATTGTGTCTTAAACTAAAAAGTTATGGATTTAACAAAAAACCAGTTAGATGGTGCAAAAATTTCGTAAGTAACAGAGTGCAACGTGTCGTCTGCAACGGCGGATTTTCAAATTGGTCTCCAGTTACAAGTGGAGTACCGCAAGGGTCTGTCTTGGGTCCGTTTATGTTTATTGTTTATATAAACGACTTACCGAATGAGTTATTAACGAACTGTAAAATGTATGCTGATGATATTAAACTAATTAACATAATTAGATCATCTTCTGACATAGAAAAGACTCAAACGGATCTAATTAATTAATAACATGGTCACAATTATGGCTATTAAAATTTAATGTCAGCAAATGTAAACGCATGCATATAGGTAGCAAAAATACTAGGCATATATACACAATGTATGATTCAGTGCTAAATAGAGTTGAACTACCAGAAACAAAAATTGAAAAAGATTTAGGAATTATGATTTCAAACGACTTAAAATGGTCTAGTCAAGTTAGTTATGCGTATGGTAAAGCTAATAAAACGTTAGGAATAATAAAACATTCATTTAAAAACTTAGACATAAACGCATCTAAATTATTGTACACCTCTCTTGTAAGACCGCATCTAGACTATGCAAATTCAGTGAGGTGTCCTTACTTAGAACAAGATAAAAAAAAATTGAATCGATACAACGTAAAGCAACACGAATAAAATGTCTTCAAGGGAAAAACTATAAAAGTAGACTAACCTACTTTAAATTAACGACACTTGAAAAAAGACGCGAACGTAATGACTTAATCCAACTTTTCAAAATAGTAAAAAAATAGATAACTTAACATTGGAATACCCACCAGATTTAATAACTTCAAATACGAGAGGTCACAATTTGAGGTTTCATAGACAATTAATTTAAAATCCAAAGAGGTACTATTTCTTAACAAACCGTGTTATTAACAGCTGGAATAATTTAGATCAAAACATTGTAGATTCTAAAACACTTGAACAATTTAAATCAAAGTTGGACTTATTTTTAACATAAATTGGCTGTTAAAGCCTAGATTACCTAGGCTCCGTACATTGTCATTGTACATGTACGCAGTTATTATTAAATAAATAAATAAACAGTTAACTTTCCTTTTGAATTTTTAATATTAATTCGCAACTGAAAAAATAAATATTTACGCTATTAAATACGTTCCAGGATTTTTTCTTGCGCGACATTATTAATGGCGAAACCAAGCTCGAACTGGTGTATTGGCTCTTTATAATTACAATTCTAGGTCTAACAAAAATGTCCGCTTTTTAAATTTAGATTAAAGAAGAGTATATTATGAGTGCTTTTCACTAGTTTAATTTATACTCCCATTAATTTGGTCTACTCTTACATATTGAGTCAAGTCTTTTCGTTTAGGAAACAACAACTAATATTTAATAAAACGTAATTATAATAAAGTGTTATTTAAAATTATTTTTATAGCCAACAAAATGTTGTTTAAAAGTATTTCAAGTATAGTAAACCAGGAAATAGAGCAGAATAATGCTACACATTCTTTTCAATTAAAATAATTCCATGCTAAATATCATAGCTTGGAACTCACAATTAAAAGCAACTTTCGAAGAACAATGTTTTTACGTTATCTGATTGTAAAAAATGTTGACATAGAAGCCCTGATAACTTTGTACTAAACTGATTATATCCTATAAAAAGTTGTTTCGTTTGCAAATATTGCGGTTATAATCTAATTTTTGATCATTAAATTGTTTATAGATTAAACTGCAATTCTTAGTGTTTTTATGTTAGATCTTGCTTCGAACTTTTATTTTTAAGCTCCAACGTTTCTGCAAGAAACCACTTTTTAAGTTTGTATTAAAGAAGTGAGTTTAAGTACAAAAAAACAGTTGATAGAAAATTAAACAATATTAAAAAAAAAATTGGTAATTGTATGACTCAGGAAAACATAGAGACGAGCTAGAAATTTTGTAAATACACGGTTTTTTATTCTAAGGAAACAGTTAAACTAAAAGGATGCAACCTTGTTAAACAACGAGTCACTACCCAGCAATTATGTCAGCGTTAAATCAACGTTGAAAACCGGTCGCAAAAGATGTTGCGGAAACGTTGACAAAGTAATCGATTTTGCAAAGATATGTAACGTTGTTTAATAGACGTTGATTAGGCGTCATTGCGTAACGTTAAAAAAATGTTACTAAATGACGTTACAAAAATGTCGCAACTAAACGTTGAAAAAGCGTCACATAAAAAGCGTTGAATAAACGTCGCAACTTAACGTTGAAAAAACGATACCTAGAAAGCGTTGATTAAACGCTGTTAGAGCAGTCTATTTTGCAAAGATTTTTAATGTTGTTAAATAAACGTCAATTTAACGTGACTCAAAGACGTCGAGTAAAGGTTGAAATATAACGTTGAATCAACGCTTAAATGCGTTGCAGAAAATATCGCAAAATATTATTTAACGTAATAAAACGTGGCTATAATATATATTGATTTGACAAATAAAACTAAATTGTAGGTTAGCTCTGATCTTGCAATATTTCAAAAATCATTTTTTAATAGAAACAGTAATATACAATGATAAATATAAAAAAGCTTAAAATATACAATTTATAGATAGATATATATAAATATAGATATTTTCTTTAAGATTTATGTGTGTGTGATTGTTTGTATATATATTTATGCAAAATATAAAAATACAATTTACAGGATATCGTATCGATAGGCCAGAATATCATTGAGATACAAAATCTAAATCAAAAAATAAAACTTGTACCATTAGTGGTCTGAAAGCAAATGTAAAAAAAAAATTATTGAATTAGTATGATTATAACTAAATTTAAAAAGTAAATATAAATATAAACATATAACCTATTTACTTATATAATTTATATTTATATATAAAATATATAGATAAATAAATTATATATGTATATAAATTATATATATATATATATATATATATATATATATATATATACATATATACATATTTAAATATATAGATATGTGTACATAAATTATATATATATTTAAATTATATGTATATATATATATATATATATATATATATATATATATATATATATAAATTATATATATATATATATAACTTATATATATATATATAAATTATATATATATATATAATAATTATATATTAAAAAATTACATATATATATATATAATAAATATATATATATATATATATATATATATATATATATATATATATATATATATATATATATATACATATATATATATATATATAAATTATATGTATATATAAATTGTATATATATATATAAATATATAAATTATAAATATATATATATATTTATATATATATATATATATATATTTATATATATATATATATATATATATATTATATGTATATATAAAGTATATATACATATAAATATATAAATTATATATAAATACATAAATTATATAAATATATATATATATATTTATATATATATATATATATATATATATATATATATATATATATATAAATATACAGTAAACTCCCGGTTATTCGAACTTATTAGAATTTTCTGCTTATTCGAAGCAATTTTCATGTCCTGTGAATTTTCTTTAACAAACTCATGCAAAAGCCGTTGCAGAAATGCAGTTATTGGAACCTGCAGTTATTAGAAATTTTACTTATTCAAAACAATTTTTTGCTTCGCTAGACATTAAAAAAACACATTTAAGGGACAAAAAATAAATAAAAAATCGACTATTTTTTCAATAAATTGTAATATATTTATTGTTTAACAAGGTAAAACTTAAGAAACACCTCATTCCAAAGGTCTTTATCTTTTTTTACTTTCTACTTTTGTTAAAATTTGAAAGTATCTTAAAGTAGGTCACTTTAAAGATCACTTTCAGTTTTTCGAATTTTGGGTTATTTGAAGTAAACTCTTATACCCCTGGGAGGTTTGATTAACCAGGAGCTTACTGTATATAATGAATTTTGCCAAATAACAGTTTTTCTGTCTATAATAAATGTGACTAAAGTAAGAAACATCTACATTTTTATTATGAAATATGTTTTGTCAAATAATTACTCATTAAAAAGGAATAATATCAAAAATATTTTGTTAAAGTTATTAATAATAAGCATTTTAAACTATATTTTTTGGACTTTATTTTTTAGAAAAAGTAAAACTAATGATAATAATGGTTTATCATCAAATGATTCATTGGACATCAGATCTCGGGTCACTTGTGATCGAAAAAAGGGCCTAACCTACAAGCAATGTGATGAAAAATATCAAATATCAGTAAGTGGTGTTAGGAAGATGTGCATAAAATATGAAATAACTGGTTCTGCTGAAAATCAGAAAAGTCTTGATCGCCCCATTAAGACTTCAATAAGAACCAATATCTTAATTGCACTGATAGAAAAAAAAATTCAACAATAACCTCAAAACAGATTGTGGAAAATCCTTATTTAAATGTTTCCTGTCGAACTGCACAGAAAAGACTTAATTTAAGTGGTTTAACAATTTAGGTGGTTTAAATAAACCTTCTTCAGAAAAGTAAACCCATCAATAGTCGCATAAACAAAAAAAAACTTTTAGCACTTACAAAACTGCATATTAACAAGTATTTTGGTTTGATGAGAATAAATGTCAAATATTTGGCTTTAAAAAACAACAAAGAGTTTGGCGCAGACCTTGTGACGCACTCTTAGATAGAAATCTTACAAAAACAGTCAAGCATAGAGGTGGCTCGCCTATGGCTTAGGGATGTTTTGATTCAAATGGTGTGGGACGGCTGGTGAATGTTGAATGCATAATGACAGGGAAGGTGTATGTTGATTGGCTTTCAAAAAATTTATGTCAATCCATTAAAGAATTGATTGCAAATTTTTTTTTCAAAATGACAACGACCTTAAACACACATACAAAGATGCAAAACAGTTCTTCAAAAAAAAAGCAAAGCTAACATCCTTAAATGGCCGCCACAACGACCGAAACCTTAACTCTGTTGAAAATATATGGGCAATTTTAAAATCTAAAATACCTCCCTCAAAACGAACAAATATAAAATAATTTTAAGAGGCTCTTTAAGCGGCACAAAACATAATACTTTATAATAAAAATTTTGATGTTACTTACTTTAGTCACATTTACTTTGGAAACAAAAATTGTAAGATAGCTTATTTCATTTAATAGAGTTACTTTTACAATGAGTTAAAAAAACCTATAAATATTTTTTTTCTTCTTTACAATGAAATTTAAAAAAAACATAAAACTTTTGCAGTTATGTAGATTACGACGTAAATAATTTTGTTTTTTTTTGTTTGAGTTTTGAATTAATCAACAACGTTACTTAATTTTGTGTGTCACTGTGTATATATATATGTATATATGTATATATATATATATATAGGGTAGATTAGGGTAATATGAGCACCTTAAGCAAAAATTAGAATAATTTCAAAAATAATTAAGCTGGATCAAAAATTTTTTGCGAATAATTAATATTTAGGGATACCTTCTCATGATCCACTTAGATATTTGGGCACCCGAAATTTTTCTTAAAAACACAGAGGTTTTAAAAAAGTCACAAAAATGCTCATATTACCCAGACCACTTGGTAATATGAGCACTTTAAATTAGCTCACAAAAAAGCATTAATTTTGTAAAAAATATACCAACCTGACAATTAAAACTAATTTTTGGAATATAATGATTCGTTATTAACAAAACTTATCATTAAAAGATCAAATTTTAAGCCACTTTTTGTTGAAACAATATGTTTCCCGCAAGAAAGAAAAAAAAATTATTTTGTTATTTTTTCAATTTTATCAACTCAAACCTTTGAACGATAAAAATTCAATTTTTTTGAATTTAAATTACAGAAAAATATTTAGTATTATTAAAATATTAAAGAGTTTTACTATATTTTATTTTTATTCAAAAAACCAATTAAAACCATTGCTTTTTTAGGACTTTAAACTAGGTAATTTCAATGAAAATCACTGGGTAATTTGAGCATGCTCATATTACACAAAAAAGGCATCTTTAAATAAAGTCAAAACTAAATAATTCTATGCATTGTTTTTCAAGTCAAAAATGATTGGATATTTAGCTAACATATTTTTCTTTATAAAAAAATTAATTTCATTATTTTAGCACCAAAATTTCGCGCCACATACTTATTCATGCGTGATGATATTATTTAAAAACGCAAAAAATTTAACAGCGTTTTAATTAGATGATACCCGCTAATTACTGCATATAGATTTACGCTAATTGCACTAATTCCTGTAATCACCACATAAAGTCGATTCAAAAAATACTAGGCAACTTTAAATTCACTGTTTACATCTAAGAAATCTTTAAGTATGCTCATATTACCAAGGTGCTCATATTACCCTAATCTACCCTATATATATATATATATATATATATATATATATATATATATATATATATATATATATATATATATATATATATATATATATATAAATATATGTATATACATATATATATATGTATATATATATATATATATATATATATATATATATATATATATATATACATATATATAAACATACATATATAAATATATATATGTTTATATATATATATATATATATATCTATATATATATATATATATATATATATATATATATATATATATATATATATATATATATATATATATATATATATATATATGAAGAGCTTATTTTCAAAACGCGGTAAGCGCCAATTTCGAAAAAACTGCGTTAAGTGGATAATTTTGAAGAGAAAGTTAGATACTTTTAAGTCATGTTTGTAACTAATTAATTGGGTTTAATTTTTTTTTTTAATTTAGGCTCTAAAAATTATTTATTTTCAAAACGCTGTATAATTTTTTTACTTTATTTTACAAAAAAATATACAATGTGCTGTATATTTTTTTGACCAATCCGTGCTTATATAAAGTAAACTCCACGCAAGCGCAATAGCCATATTTAAATAATAATAAAGATGGCTGATTTGGATGGTTTAGATGAAAGTGTTGTGTCAACGTTAAAATCACGAAAGAAAAAAAAATACAATGCTATGCAAGAGAGAAAAATAAGTTATTTAGACATTCAAGCGGACGAAAAATTCCTACTATATCATGTAATCATGTTTCAGGTTACTGCAAAGTGAGTTTTTTAATTTAATGATCTTCGTATGTTGAAATTATAATTTAGTTATGAGTTTAAAGTTTTATTATACACAATGTAAGATTACTTGGTATAATTTGTGTTTATGGCAAAATAATTATTTATTAATTGACTTATTTCAGGCTCGAGATATAACAAAGGATAATTTGCTAAAACATCATACAGAATTCTATAGTATTGCAAATAAAGTATCACAAGATGCTACTATACTGTCAATGCTTAATATAATCAGTGTTAAAAGAGTCAGAGTAAAATATAATAATCGAATAAAGTTAGGAAATATGAGTATTGAGTACTTTTTATGCTGCGAGGGAATTAAAGTACGAGTTTGCCAAGCTTCATTTTGTTCAGTATTGTGTAAGTATAAAATTACTTTACTTTTAATTCAGAAATAGAATGTATATTTTGTTAAAAATAATTAATGAGTAAAAGTTAATATTTTATTAACTTATTCCAGCCATAAAACCTGATAGAGTTTTAAGAATTGCAAGACACTGGTATGAACATTGAACAACCAGACTTGAAAATAGAGGAGGAGACAGGAAGAAAGTAGCTTTTTCTGAAAAGAAAGAAGTTATTAAAAACCATATTCAGTCTTTTAATTGCAGAGCAAGTCATTATGGAAGAAAAGGTGCTCCAGGACGTAAATATTTGCCCTCTGAAAACAATGCTTATACTGTAGCTACTGTAGGCTACCATTATTATTATGGGGTATTTATGAATCATTTCAATTTAGCTTTTGGATACCCAGCAACAGATACATGCTCTACATGTCAAACATATAAGTCGGCTATGAAAAACCAAAATATTACTGATAACCAAAAAAAATTAAAAACTGCTCTTTTCATTCTTCATCGAAGGAAAGCCAGAAAATTTTATAGTCTTCTCAATGATATTCATCCCAATGCCCAATGAGATCACTATATGTTTTGACATGATGGAGAACCTTGTACTACCAAAATTATCAATCGGAGAAGCCTACTATTCTAGACAGCTTTATTTTTATGTCCTTGGTGTTGTTATTCATAAAGGTAATAAGTCTCAGTCTGTTAACGATATATATTTTTTTACTTGGATGGAGTGTGAAAATAGGAAAGATTCGAATATGATCTGTTCAGCTATAGAACATCTACTTAAAAATGTTTTAAAAGATAAATGTTTCAACGCCTCGTTAATTCGATTGTTTTCTGATGCATGCTACGGCCAGAACAAAAACATAAATATGACATGTATGCATCTAGCTCTAAGAAAACAATATTTTAATAAACTGCAGATAACACATACTTTTTCAGAACGAGGTCACTCATATCTGCCAGCTGATCGCGTGTTTGGTCGAGTTCAGCTAGATATTAAAAAAAGAGACCAAATTTTTGAGCCTAATGAATACATAAACATACTTAGCCGGCATGGAAAAGTCATGGTTTACGGGCAGAATTGGTCAGCACATGACTTCAAATCAGAAGTCAAATAGTATGTCATGAGCAAAAAAACATTTAAAATCAGTGAAGCAAAAAAACTTTTTATAAATTCAGACAAGCTCGAAGTAGTTGCATTTAGTTACCATTCTGAGCTAAAAGCACACAGTATCTTTAAAAAACGGAAAAAATGGGAGACATTTAGACCGCAACGTTTCGAATTAAATAACTGTGTTAAACTTGCTAAGAAAGACGATGTTTTTCGTCTTCTCGGTCTTGTTGGAGCAGAAGGCAGAATACTTAGTATGTATAAAACACTACTCTGTAATGCCACTGAAGATAATGCTAGCCTTATTGAAGAAGATAGTTCATAATTTGATTTAAATGTTTTTTAGCTGTGAATTTTGTAAACATGTTTAATTTAAGATACAAATATTTAAAAAAATTTCCAGCATAACATGATTTATTTTGTTGTTTTTTTTATTAACGTTATTGAATACAAGATAAAATACTCATTAACACCTTATATATTTTTATAGTTGCACTTGTGAGTTGTTTAAAAAAAGTTGCGGATTTGTATTAAAGGAGAACAAAATTTTAAGGTAGATCTTAGAATGCATAATAAAATAATATTATGTTTCATTAATAGATATATTTTATTAATGAAATGGATATAAAGCGTTTTGTTAATAAATAATACTTGGATATACAGCGTTTTGAAACAAAACAAAAATAACCACTGAAAATATACATCGATTTCATACCGCTCGATTTCAGTAGACATTATAGTCTTATTAATAAAGTACATGTTTAACTAAATCAATAATAACTTATTCCAAAATACTTAATTTCTTTATGCAGGAGAAAAGTTCGATTTACTTAAAACCCAAAAAATGGATTTACAGCGTTTTGAAAATGAGCTCTTTATATATATATTTTATGAAAGTCA
>NC_088922.1:61682500-61705000 GCF_038396675.1 Hydra vulgaris | reverse complement strand
TTGTGTAACTCAATTTGGTAAGACTCAGCACGATAAATAATTTGCGTTATAATTGATTGAACTTCTTTATCAAAGAACCCTTTTTATATTTCTCTTAATTTTTGTCTTCTAACTTTGCATTTATTAGTGGATTTATAATTTCCTTTTGATCTACGTAATGCATCATGAAATTTAGAAGCATCAATCATAAACCTCCAAGTGTTAACACCTAAAATTTTAAACACTTTTAAAACTCCTTGAAAATCATCATTAAACGAAATAATAGCTGAGTTTAAAGATAGTTCTAAAGGCCTTTTACTAACATATATATCTTAGACTAATTTGAGCAAGTTTAATATAAATAAGTTTTTTGCCTTTTTGACTTTGGCGCAAGTTACGAAGACGAGTTCTTATTTGTTTATGAACGTAACCAACACACTCTAGTTTCTCAATATTTATATTGCCATAGTTTTGACGAAACAACATCAGTAAATGAAGAGGTATCACCATCCCCAATATATGAAGTGTACCTTAAATTATTCTTCATTAACGATCAAGAAAATAGTATCACCGCCCCACATGATTCCATTGCTCCAGATGGTTCATGATTTGCATCACATACATGATTTAAACTACAATGAAGATATCCATGTTTAGGGTTTTCGTTTTCCAGTACAAACAACCTCTGCATATTTTTGAAAGAACAACGGCATCTAAGTACTTTCCATTCTCTTTTGAAAGTATGGTTACAATACTATTTAGCGATAGATGTCCACGCTTTTGCCAGGTACCATCAACAGATACCTGACAATTTATATGTTCGTTATGATCAACACAAAGATTCATTCTGGTCTGGAATACAGCTCTAGTAGTACTTTGAATAGCAACAGTTTCATATGCTTTGTATAATTTGTTAATCAAATAGTTAAAGTTTTTTTGGCGTCATTGGAGGTGGCATATTCATGAACGTGCAAAAGTACGCAAAGATTCATAATCTTTGCCAAGTTCTCTAAAAGCTACAATGGCATTAAAACTTACAGCTGCAACAGGTTTTCCTGGAGAGGTTAAGATTTGTTTATAACTTTGAAGAGATGTATCGTATTTTGAGATAAATTCACATGTATCACATGATAACTGTAACTCGTATGAGAACCCATTTTTGTTTTGTAAATTGTATTTTAGTAACATCTTTCCATCGTTTGAACAACACTCTTTACATATTCAGTTATTAAATATTGCTTTTTAAAACTTTAAAGTTTATTATAATATTGCAATTATTCACATCGAGCTCATTTTCTAAAGACAACATTGTGTTGCAACTTTTTTTCACTTGCACTTCCTTTTTTTGTTATCAACAGTTTTGGTTAAAACTATGTATGCTTTGGTTGCTAACATGTTGGTTACCTCGAAATATTCTTTTTTTAATATATTTAGTAGATCTTGGCATTTTTGTGAAGAACTTACTATTTTTACTTCTATATAAAATATAACTTTAAATGTCTGTAGAGCTGTTGTATATCACTTTACATTAAGTTCACTTTATATATTACTTTACATTAAATGCACATTGCGATAGGCTTTTAAAATATAGCCAAAGTTATCAAAAACCCATGTATGACTTGAAAAGTTTTATTTTTTTATGTATTTATTGATTCTTGAGATGCCAATTTTAAAAACCTCTTGGAAAAACGGTTGCTATGGGCGTTGTTAGGTAAACAAAATATATTTTTTCTTTTAAAGAAATTATTTAGACCAACTAATATACTAATTTAACCAAAAAAAAGTGCTTTAATTATGCTCTACAATGACTGAAATTAAAAAAAATCACTTAAAAAAAACTCAAAAAAATGTAAAAAGTACGTTTTGATTTGGGGTAAATCACCTTAAGACTTACACTTATAGTTTATATACTCATGTGTTATTAGTAGCAATAGTATAAAATAAATAGTCTCTATAATAAAAAGTTCATTTTTCTCGAATCTAATACCAGGTAATAGAAGATAATAAGATGAAAGTTTTAACCTCGACTTTTTATTTTACGAATTTTTTCCAGAAGCTTCCGTCCCAATCGATATTTTTGATGCTACTTTTTGTGCGTCATTCGCGATACCAAATTCTTCCTGAATGATTTGATTTCTTTTTCTTGGAAGGAGGTAGCATGTCGAAGTAGATTTTGTTTGTTTGGCGTATAGCACGATATTTTTTTTTAAATGTTCAACAACAAACCCGTGATCTTTACATGGACTTTCTTTTAATGAGGTTTGTCGACTTTCCTCATGTTCATCGAGTACATCTTGAGTCTCAATTAAGTAAGTCAATTTATTTAATTTAAGTCAAGTTTATTTGATTTAGCATTTCGCAGCAATTTTAATTTTTTCCTTGTTTTTGATAAGTTTTAATAGGTATATTGGATAGTTTAGATGGGTCATCTACAGGACATGGTTTTTCGACCGACATTACATCAAAGTCCAAGTCCAAAAATAGAGTTCTTGTATTGTGAACCAATTCGAATCTGTTATTCAAATTGCTTGCTACGAATATTGTATAATCCAATTTCCAATACAGTGGACAACAAATTTTTGGGTCGGTTATGTAGCCAAAAAAAGGCAGACTTTTTTAGATGGAACGGTAATAAGTAGACTCTTTAAAATTAGATTCAACAAAAAAAAACCTAGCCTAAAAACTAAATTTATAGTTATAAGCTATTTATATGCACACTAAAACACAAACGCACATCCATACATAATATATGTGTGTCAAAATAGCAGCACTAAAATATACCTGCTATACTTATCAGGTAAAAATTGTTCCACAAGAACTGAATTCATTCCACTTAAACTTTTGTCATGGAATTTACTTAAGTAGCCATATTAAAAGCCTTTATTCTTACTTTCCGCTCCATTTTTTGTGTACACTGCAACTTCAATTAAACCCAGTCGATAGCAACATACCCAAAGCTAAACAAATAAAATACTTAATTGAAAGTTATAAAAATACACAAATCTTTTGCATTAAAACACTTGTCAAAAATTACAGTATAAGTTTTGCTTAAAACTATTTATTAATACCTTTACCTAACAAAATTAATTTACTGTACCTGGTGGACTAGAAACCATGTTTTTCTACCTGATTTCGAACATTCTTTTTATTCCTTTTCCAAAACTCTTTTAATTTTTTAACATGTTCTTTATAGGTCATGTGTTTCAAATGATGCAGGCTTTCTTAGCGTAACCAAAATTGTTTCTCTTTTATCTCATAGTCCATTATTATGACCAAATCATCGAATGCATGCTTGTTCCTGTTGGAAATCGCATTACAAAAGATATTTATTTAAAATAGATGAAAACAATTAATTTCTTTGACTTCTTTTCTTGCAAATGTGTCAAAGTTTTGTGAGAAAATAAGTCAAAGAAAAATAATAGTTATTATTATTATATATATATATATATATATATATATATATATATATATATATATATATATATATATATATATATACTATATATATATATATATATATATATATATATATATATATATATATATATATATATATATATATATATATATATGTACATACATATTTGTTTCTTTGTAAATAGAGTACTTTTACTTGAACAAATATATCGTAGTACTTTACCTCTTGATACTTTTCAGACCTATTTCTTTACTTTATAAGGAACGAAAGAACTGACTGTCTGTTTGGAGCACTAGTCAAAAACATTTATTACAATAAACAGGTATGCCTTTTGTATAGTTTTCTCGCTTCGAAGACAACGAGAAAATATTATATCTTTTCATTAAATAAATTTTTTTTTTTTTTTTAAATGCGCCACTCTTTTACATAATTTCACACAAATTTGTATTATAAAATAATCCGCAAACATTAACAATCGCTGAAACAGATCTGTTTTAATAATTTTTTACATAGATGGATAAAATATATGTAAAGTTTTATTGCAACATAATTTAAAAACTTATTTCTTTTATGTTCATATTTCGTGTGTTCAATTTTGTGACACGCAAAAGTACTCTTTACTTTGTAACTAAAAATTATTGTTATACCAAAATACATTTGTTTAAGTATTTTGGTTTAGCAATACTTTTTTGTTTACTTTGTTACTTTTGAAATCAGTGCTTTTACTTTTTACTTTTTTTACTTTAAAGTATTTTTAAAATGTAACGATCCCAACCCTGCATAAAATGTATTTACTTTGAAACAAAAATATGATGGATTGAATTTCTTCATCGCAGTTGTCTATCATAAATGCTTGTCGTTGCCATAGTGGATTTCATATTTTTATTAATGTTAAAGCTTCTTACTTGAGGTAACGTTTTTTTTAAATAGCAAATAATGCAACAACTTGGAAGTTCACATTAGTTTTAACGACTAAAAAAACAACGGGACTTTTCATTGTTTGTACTTGTTTTTTTGCATGTTGCGTCAAGAAGACAAATACCGTTCCAATACCTTTGAAGTAAACGACGCTGGTTAGCATTTTTGTAAACAAAAAGTAATTGACTATTTTTTGACTCATTCAAATCAAGCGATGCTTCATTCTAAAAAGCATCTAAAGAATTCGTATTGCAATTATTACACAAACTCATTTCAAGAAATATGTTATTTAGATACAGCTAAAACAATACCTAAAGTGATTTTCGTTAACTTAGTAGATTTTCAATTCCACAGTTAAACCACAACCTTTTTTTCACATTACTATTATGCGAGTCCACTTTTTTGTATCTCCTGAACACAATTTCATCATTTGGGTGTACTTTTTGCCATAAGCCTATCTTATTAAAAAGATTTTCCTGATCTATTTTGGAATTTTTGAGTGAACTCACTCTAATATAGTTATTGATATCAGAAATCCGAGAGTGAAAACGCCTGTTACTCGTTTCCAGGTGCTGCAAGCCTTTAAACATGTCATTATTAACATATCGTTAAAGAAATCTTTTTATTTCACGAGCATCCTTTATACCTTCCCAACTAGGTCCTTGACTTTTCTTATTAAACGTTGTCAACTTGTTGTGAAACTCCTCCAAACTAAAACAGAATAACCAAGTTTGTAAAATAATTTATAAATTGTTTGACATCACAGCCTACTATAGTAACAGGCCGAATAGACATGCGACATAAAAAAAACCGAGGCAAGTTTTTCTTTGAATTTAAAACTTATTATATACAATATGGCGCATTTCAGAAAAAGAACATGGTCTTTTAATTTAATATCCGAAAAATTTTTAATTTCGATTTACCACATCAAGCACAAATTAAATGATATGAAAAGGTCTCAGCAGAAACAGGTTTTACAAAACCAGCATTTGCGGCACTTAAAACAAGATTATTGATGCTGAAAAGTTGGATCTAAAGTCAATGGCTCACATATGTTAGGTAAAATGGCTGTTTAAAAACACATATTATGTGATGGGAAAAGATTTAAGGGGTTGTTGATTTCGGGAATGGCACACAAGATGATTCATCTCCAGTTGTAAAAGATGCTTTAGTTTTTATGATTGTTAGTATGAACAGCTCATGGAAAGTTCCGCGTGGATATTTTTTTATAGATGGTTTAAGTAGTGCTGAACGAGCAAACATTGTAAATATATATATAAAGCAAATAACAAATGTTGGTGTCAAATTTATGTCCCTAACATATGATGGACCCTCGCGTCACATTTCTTTATTATTAAACCTTAGTGTTTCAATTAATGCTTCAGAAATGAATACACCTCTTACTCACTATCTTAACTCATATAAAAAGGTTTATACTCTGCTCAATATTTCATACAAATAAGTTTATTCTCTGCTTGGTATTTGTTATATGCTAAAACATATTAATAATAATTTTCTCATTACCATAAACAATTTTATGCATTTTGATTAAGTCTCCACGCTGTCGTCCTATAGCCAAACTGCCAAACTGGTTAAATTCAAATATCTAAGGCGTTCTTCATATAATTAATTCTGAAGGGATTTTTGTTACTTTGCGTTGAATTCTTTCCAGCTTTTCTATATCTCTTGCAAGATAGTGATACCATATTACACTTGCATATTCTAAATGTGGTCGTATATATGATTTATACAAATCTTATAAAAAATTTTATGAAAACAAATTTTATAAAAAGATTTATAAAAATATTTGTACCTTTATTATGCTAAATGTTCTTTTTATCAAACCAATTATTGCATTTCCTTTATTACATCCGTTTAACACTCGCGTTTTCCATTTTAAATCCGATCTTATTGTGATTCTTCCTAAATCTCTTTCTTTATTCGACGATTCTAAGACTAGTTGTGTGCCATTTACTTTATTTATACTATAATTGTAAATAGATTCTGTTTGCTAATGTGCATAACTTTCTATTTGTTGACGTTTAAGTTGATTAAGCAGTCTTAACACCACTTTAAAATATTATTAATATCGCCTTGTAATGATAAACATTGTATTAAATTATTTACTTCAGCAAATATCTATGAATCATCGACATAAATTTTGAATTAATTGAGATGATTTCATTCAAATTGTTAATGAAAATGATAAACAAAATTGGTCCGAGCACGGAACCTTGTGGAACACCGCTCAAGACCATCACCCAAATTTATATAAAACCACCCAACTCGTTGTTTACGTGAATATAAAAAATCTGCAATCCACTTCAATAATTTGCCTTTTATACCATATGCTGATAACTTTAACTATTATCGTTGATGTGGTACTGAGTTGAAGGCCTTAGCAATATCTGAAAAAAATAATATTTAAAGACGAATTTTGGGATAAATAGTATGTTATCAAGTCCATAGATTCTACTAAATTCGTAACACATGATTTATGTTTCAAAAAGCCATGTTAATTCTGATTCAATAACTTTTCAACATCTAAAAAGTTAAGCATGCAGTCCTTTATAATGGATTTCATGACCTTGCATGCAATAGAGGTTAAAGATACAGGTCTATAACTTTCTGCAGTTAATCTACAACCCTTCTTAAATACCAAAGTTACATTTGAAGTTTTCCAAATATCAGGCAGTTTAGAATTATTAAACGATATATTAAACAGAATATTTAACAGTTTTGAAAAACTGGATGCGCATTGTTTTAATACATATCCATGTACATTATCTACACCAATACTCTTGTAGGGATCTAGTTTTAATAATTGTTGGTATACATTTGACGCAGTAAAAGTTTGTATTGGACAATCTTTATCTGTTTAAATAGGAAAATTTGGTACTTCATTGTTTTGTTGTTATAAAAATACCGATTTAAATAGATTATTTATTTGATTGACAACATTAAAACCCATTAGTTAATGACTCACCATCTTGATTATTTAGTCTCCTAATATAACCATGAACTGATTGCTGATGTTTAACATACGAGTAGAACTGTTTTGACTATTACCTAAAGTTTTTTATTATTTGTATTTCATATTTTCTCTTTGATAACTTTATTTGTTTTTAAACTTCTTTTTTAAATAACTTATACTGTTGCATTTGTGGTTCAAATTTCCAACCAGAATTTCTATAAAGCTTTTATAAAGGTTTTACTCTTAATTAGTGATTTGACCTCATTAGGTAGCCATTTTAAATTTTGTTTATATAGACTTGTGCTAATGACTGGTATATATTTATTACATGCAGATGTATAACAATCCAAAAATCTTTTATAGGAAATTTCAATATCATCCTCATTGAAAACTTTTTCCCATTCAATTTGTGAAAAATATTTGTCAATTTGTTTATAATTACCTCGTTTATAATTTAAACGAGCATTTGATAAATTTAATCAATTTTTATCATTTAAATAAAAGTTTCATGTTAAAACCGAATAATTTTTATTTTTTGCGCAAATAGGCTCGTTGTAATTGATAGTGAAAACTCTAACTGGCGATTCATATATATTTAGATCTTGAACACTCATTAAAATACCTTCACTAAGCTGAAATGTTGGTTTTTGTACAAATTGATGCAGTTTTAAGTCTAAAAATGTATCAGCAAAAATACGAGTATCTCAATGATCAGGTCCTGATATTGATACTATACCATTGTAATCCCATGTTATTTCTGGATAATTAAAATCACCACACACAAGTATGCTAGAGTAGATTTTTGGTTATACAGCTTGAGGCTTATTTCATTGATTCATTGATTTGATTTAATAAAATTAAGTTTTATGGAAGACGATAAATGCATCCTAATTTTTTATTTACCAATAACTAGCTCACACCCAATTTGTTTGATTAGGTTAAATAGACCAGTTGTGGAAACTTCAGAGCATGATAGTTAATTTTTAACATATATTACTACGCCTCCATCAAGGTTTTCTACAGACCAATCTTTTCTAAAGGATGTATAATCCTTCAAGTATGTTACCGACTGTAATGTCCACCATGTTTCTGTTACAAATATAATATCTGGATCATCGTTTTGTATACGTGATTTAAATGAAAATTATTTATTGTTGAGTGAAATAGCGTTTGTGTACCAAAATTTTATCAAATCATACTGATACTTTTGTAATTGGGTATTAGAGAGCTTTTACCTTAGCAACCTTATTGGATCTAATATCATAGTAAAAATCTAGATCATTATTGCTGCTATTTTCATTTTTGCACTTATCCCTCAATTGCTTTTGTAGAATCCTCTGTGCATCTGTTAAATCTGGATTTATAAATATGTTATGATATATATAGTTATTATGCATTCTTTAATATTAGGTTGCGTGTTTCTCGACTATCAAATTCAACAATTACCGGTGGTGATTTTCTCAACTCTTTAGATCTTAATCGTATGATTCTGTTAGTTTAAATACTAGCTAAACTCAAATCTTTGATGATTTTACTTATTTTACTTTTATCATCTTCATATTTATTATGTATACCCGTTTTAGATGACAAGGGTATATCAAAAAGTATCACTTTTTTTTCCTTTTGGATATGTCAAACGATTCTTGAGAAATGGTATTCATCAAAATATGGTCTGTTGATTTAGCTTAAACACCTGTAACAATACTAAATCATGTATTACCAGCACTAACAATACCATTATTTGAGCTATTTACCTAACTTGGTACTAAAGCAATTTCATTTTCTAGACCATCAATGATTTTGTTCTTCTCATTATTTTGTTTTTTTAAATTGCACAATCTTTTTACCATATCATCGAAATCTTTGGATGAAACTGTTGCCATTTGACTTGAAGATTGTTCTAGAATATTTATTTTAGTCATAAAACCATCAATTATTTGTTTGAGAGCAGATACTGTACTCATTTAAATTCTCTGGTTAGCTTTTATTTGTTAATGTTTTTCTTACCAAAAAAAACGCGAGTCATCTTTAAAAACGGCATGTTTAATAGCTTTGCAGAGAATGATTTTTTGGTTGATAATGCAATATCATAAAAATAATGTGTCATTTCAAAAACTGCAAGAAAATGAATTATTGTGACTTGCAAATAAATTAAGACTGATACACGTCATTTGAGGCAACAGAAAATAAAAGTGAATATTGCTGTTACCTCCAGTGTAGCAAATTTAATTGAGTTTTGGTGCTAAGGTCTTAATTTGATACAGTTTTTTTTGTTGATGGTTTTTTTTCTATAATTTCAACATATTCGCTTCCAACAAGGCTGCAAGCAACCACTATTAGAGTAGGAAGTTACTGGAAGAGAAAAGATGATGTTTATAGAGCATGATAACGATTGACAGACGACTTAAAAAGATTGAATTATATGAATCAGGAAACCAATTTGAAGGAAGCAACTTCCAAAAAATTGGTGTTCGAGAAAAGAAGAATAGGATTTTTTAAAGCACTTAGGAACAGTTGCAGTTTGAGACTCAATTGAATGACAAAAGAATGAGACTCAATTGAATGACGAGTAAAACAAAATTGAATTTTAGTTGATGGTACAAGACTAGCACTTTAGAGCAGTGCCCATTATAGTATTTGTAGAAAAGAGAAAGAGAAACTAAATTAAGACGATGTGATAATGGTTGGAGATTGGCTGTAAGAGTAGGTCCAACTATGTTTACAATACTTTTTTGCAACTATGTTTACAATACGTTTTGTCTTAAAAAGAAAGTGCATCATTGTGAGATGCGCCCCAGATATGGAAACAGTATTCCATACAAGGACGGGTTAAAATTATTAGAAATAAAGAATAAAATCCGGAGTAAGAAATTGACAAGCACAATAAAGAGATGCAACTTTAGCAGATTCTAGTTTTGCAATAGTTTGATATATGGTTTTCAAGAAAGATCGGAAGTAAGAGTTAACCATAAAAGATGAGCAGTAATGTACTCATCAATTACATTACTGTTAATGATTACTAAAATTAGTATTCAATCTTTTTTTCAAGACTAAAATATATGTTTTCAACATTAACTTATTGTAAGCTGTTTCTAGACTACTCAATAGTCACATATATATATATATATATGTGACTATTGAGTATATATATATATATATATATATATATATATATATATATATATATATATATATATATATATATATATATATATATATATATATATATATATATATATATTACGGGTGTTCATTTTTCAACTATTTTTTCTTTTTGATACGTATGCAAGCTAAAAAGTTGGAAAATTTAAAGTGATTTTTTGATATATTTTTAATTTTTCAAACAAGTAATTTTTTCATCTTGCGCAAAAAGACGACATTTTTCTCAAATTTTAAAATTTTTACAGATTGCCAAATATCTGGAAACCTGAGTGTAATATTCACATGTATATGACATATTTTATAATTGAACATGTATAGATGATGTTTAAAAAAATTCGAGCTCCTAGCTCTATTGCTTCATATTGCGCCTAACTATTTTTTTAAGTTACGCGAGAAAACAGAGGTCAATCGAGCATTCACTAAAGCTATACAAATTTTGGCGCAACATGATACAATAGTCATAGCAACCTAAAATTTTGTGTGCAAGCTCCTTAAGGATGTTGATGTCCGATTTGAATTAAACACTTCTGTATCTTGTGGAAGAGACCCAACATATTAGGTTTCAGCATTTTTTAGGACCTCATTCTCCGCCCACAGAGTCTCTAGAACATCAATCTCTCCTATAATATCAATACTGCTCTCAATTTCACTGTTGCTTGAAAGGAAAACTTCGATTTCCTAAAAGCCTTTTCCTCTTATATGAGACTAAGCTTTCTGCTGTAGTCAGTTGCTTGCTAGCCTTCTTGAACACAGCTTTTTTCTGCAAAGGGGTTTGTCAACTTTACTCTTCACAAGAAGCAAATTTCTGGAGCTTCTTCTCCTGGAAAGTCAGTTCAAATGTCTCCTGAACTGCCTTTACAGCTTTCTCTGCAACATTGTTTACTACTTCCAATTTTTTGACAAAAGCTTGGAAAGCCAAGAAGTCGGGGTCAACTCTCCATGCAGCAGAGATAAAACAAGTGCAATTTGACTTGCTGTTCATTATTTTCTAGGATATTAAAATTTAGCCCAGACTTAGGACTTACTAATCAGCAAGAGGAGGTCAAGGGCGCTCTATTAGCCTCCTTGCCAACTCCTCCTTCATGTTATTGGAGACAGACTCATCAGAGTTGACTGGATAGCAATAAACTGATTTAATCCTTTTCCAGAAGATATTTCTGGAACGCCAAATAGATGATCAGCTCCCCTGCTCTTAAAATAATGCAGATTCTGTAACTGTTTTATCATCATCAGCCTTTAATATTTTAAGTTAGGTTATTACAAAATATCAGTTCGATTTGCCTATTTTTTTGGTAACACATACTAACCTTAATGAGCTTTTTATCAAAGTGTAACTAAACCTTCTGATTATCATGTTTAATCTCATTTTGTATAAGAATCTTTAGATTGTCTGCATCTTGGGTAGTGATATTATTTTTCATTCAAAAAGTTGAGGTATAGGAAAGTGGAAATTCATTAAGATCTCTTTCTCCTTCTGCAATCAGCTTAACTAATGTTGCAATCATTTTATGAGCTAATATATCAAAAGCCAGAGCAGTTCTCATGGTTTCCTCAATAACTTCTTAAGTAACAGTAATGGTCTGATCATGTCTTTTGTTTTTAAAACAGGTGTGAATTCATTCTTTGATTCGGACTCAGAACTTGATTTTGAAGAGAATAGTAACGGTGAATGTTTTGCAACTTCTGAGGTACCAGGAACAGGCTTATCTTCTGCAGATCAAATAACATTTCTTTGCACGCTCCATTCTCCTCAATTCGATCTCTTTTCTTCGCTTGTCAATGGATGCTAGAGTTATTTTCTTTTAGCCCATCTGATCCTTTAAAAAACTATATCCTCATACTTGTCAGATGGAAGCCTATCCGTGTCTGCTTTGATAGCTTTTATCAGGCTTTTCTTTGTATCACTCAACCAGAAAAATCCTGATCAAAAAAAATACTTTTAAAACTTACCAAAAAAATGAAATCTTGACTTTTCAGAAATAATACCTTGTAAAATTAAAAAAAAAAAATTTTTTTTTAAATATCGATAAATGACCTCTCACTGATCTTACAAACTGTACATTTGATTCAACCCTCTCAGAATCTTATGCTGGCTTTTAATAAGGTTTAAATACCTGTCAGTATATTTTGATATATTCCTTTGAAGGGTAACAGGTCCACCCACAGAGAATCCACAGAGATACTCTGCACACTAAAGCAAACTTGATTTTTTCTTATAAATCTTTTCTCAGTTGCATATCAAAAATTAAATAAAATTGCCTTTACAAATTTACTTTTATTTTTAAAATTCATTTTGAAATTTTAATTTATTAAACAAATTGGATTTATAATTAAGATAAATGCATGAAATAATTGAGATATAAAAAAAGATTCAACAAATCAAAACTGATTGGTTAGATAAAACGTGTTAATATTGGAAAGTTGAGTACAAATGTACATAACTTCCGATATGTAAAGGTTATTGTGTACACTTCATTTATAGATAAATTGTTTACATTAATTCGAGAAAGAGTGAATCCGCAACTCAATCCTGTTCAACAAGGCAAAAATATGAAAAAATTATTCTTCATTACATATATTATTGGGTAAGGAAGGGTGAGGAAGGGGGGAGAGATTTTTAGAGGAGGTGTAATCCCCACCCCTTTCCAAAATGAAAGATTGGAGTTTTTAATTATTCATGGAACTAACATTAGTTTGATATCCTTATTAGTACCAAAGTTGAGCACTATTCCCCATGGAGAAGGGGAGGCTTTGTCCCAAGATACACAGATGTATACTTTATATATATCTTTACGGAGCTTGCGCACAAAATTCAAGGTTGCTTTGATTGTTGTATCATGTTGCGCCAAAATCTGTATGGCTTTAGTAATTGATTGATTGACCTCTGTTTTCTCGCGGAACTTTAAAAAATAGTTTTTGCGCAATATGAAGCAATACAGCTAGAGTTTTTTTACATATCATCTATACATGGTCAATCATAAAATATGTCATATACATAAGTATAATAAACTCAGGTGTCCAGATATTTGACAATCTGTAAAAGTTTCAAAATTTATAAAAAATGTCGTTCACTAGCGCAAGTTGAAAAAATAATTTTTTCAAAAGTTAAAATTATATTCTGAAATCACTTTTTAATATGTATGGTAAGGTGAAAAATTTATTGTTAAAAATATTGTTAAAAATGAACACCCCTTATATATATATATATATATATATATATATATATATATATATATATTATATATATATATATATATATATATATATATATATATATATATATATATATATATATATATATATATATATATATATATATATATATATATATATATGCATATATATATATATATATATAATTATATATATATGTATATATAAATGTGCGGCCATGGCGTAGTGGTTAGAACGCTTGCTTTATAAACAGGAGACCTAGGTTTGAAACGAGCTCTAGACATATTTTCGCGTCACGGTAAGAAAGGAGGCGTGAACTTCCTGGTTAAATGCACTTTCGCGGTGCACTGTGACAAGACCGTTAGGACTTCTTGGGGCACCTAAAATAAATAAAAAATTAAAAATATATATATATACATATGTGTGTGTATATATATATATATATATATTTATATACATATGTATATAAATATATATACATATGTATATATATATAAATATATATATATATATATATATATATATATATATATATATATATATATATATATATATATATATATATATATATATATATATATATACAGTATCGGACAAAACGAGTGCAACCAAGTAATGCTAATTTAGTTTCTTTATATAAAAGTGCTGCATTTTTCAATTTAGAGAAATAACTATGTAATTGTTTAGAGACAAAGTTCTACAAGTTTTATTCATCATAAAGTTCATTATTTGTACACAAAAATTAATAAATTAATAAAAAGTATTAAAAAAAGTTGATTTCCTTCTGTACAAAACAAGTGCAACTCGACAAAATGTTGACTAAGCTGTATTTCGCTATCAATATTTCGTGGCGAATCCTTTGTTGTCGATCACAGCCTTGCATCTTCGAGGCATAGATTCGATCAGGTGATCAATGAAACTTTGTGAAATCGCTGCCCAGGCCTTTTGGATTTGTTCAAACAGTTGAATCCATATTACGAACACCTTCACGATTAAATCTGCGGTTGACGATCTCCCACATGTTCTCGATAGGTTTGAGATCCGGAGATTGAGGCGGCCAATCCATCGCCGATAGGCGGTTGTCTTGAAACCACTGCTTGACTACTTTAGCATTGTGTTTCGGATCGTTGTCTTGCTGAAAAACCCATTTTATTGGCATATTTTATTCAGCATGAAGTAACATAACATCTTTCAGGATATTTTTATACATGAAACCGTTCATTATTCCATCGTTTCGATGTATTGGACCTAGACCGTTAGCGGAAAAACACTCCCAGACCATTACATTGCCTCCACCATGTTTCACGGTCTTATGGCAGTAACGTAAATCGAAGCGTTTTCCGGCCGATCGACGTACACGGCAAACGTCATCGCTCCCAATGATGTTGAACTTCGATTCATTACTGAACAGGACAGTTCGCAGTTTCTGCACATTCCCGTCAATATGAGATGTAGCAAACAGGAGTCTTTTCTTCTGGTTTTTTAGTGAAATCAGCGGTTTCTTTGCAGGGCGTCGAGAAAACAATCCTGCTTCAACAGCACGTCGTCTGATTGTTCGGTCCGATACAGGCAGCTCTAATTGCTTTTGTATCTCGACTGATGATATCCAGGGATCTTTCTTGACGGATCTGACGATCATCAAATCCTCTCTAGAAGTGGTGGAATGCGGTCTTCCCCCTTTGTTATCTGCTGCCAACTTCCCCTTAGAACGATATTTGGAACATAGTCATGATACGGTCCATTTTTTTCACGCGATATTTATCACAAATACTTTTTTATGACATTCCACTTACGCAATCGCCAATAATTTTCTTTCTTAGTTCCAATCCAAAACTGTCGGGAGCCGTTTTTGCACTTAAAGTCATAAAAATAGTAAAAATAAATAACCACGCTTCTCAAGGCTTACCGTGTTACATTTACCTTGTGATGATACAATAATACTCTGTGGAACACAACGTCTTGGTTGGATGTGGACTGTATTGATGTAATGAACGATTGTTGTATTTCACTTCTCGTATTGATGTTCTTCGATAAAACAGTTTGATAAAACTCACTTTGATAAATTGTCTTGATAGTACTGACTGACTGACTTCCATATACTGACTAAATTACATGTCAATTTACATGTCTCTTATATAGTAAAATGAACCTGTTTGAACCTGTTCTGGAAGATTCTAGATGCTTCTTTTCTATGCTTCTGGAAGCATCTGGATGCTTCTGAATGTTTCTGGATATATCTGGATGCTACTGGATGCTTCTTCTGGAAACTTCTGGAAGCTCCTGCATGCTTCTGGAAACTTATGGAAACTTCTGGGTACTTCCTTTAACTATTAAAAAACTTCTGTGACGTTGACACGGACCAGACTTAAGAAAATGAAACAAACCAAAAAAGTTGCACTTGTTTTGTCCGCTGCAAAATGGCACTTGTCAACGATGTTCTGCCTCTGTGCTTTCACCTGTCAGGTGATTGCTCATGTCATGGCATGCTATGACTCCAGACTCCTGAACTGTTTGCTGTGGTAGTATAGTTTGTTTCGTTTTTAAGACATGTAAAATTAGGAACACTTTTTAGAGTTGTTCGATGTTGGTTGCAAATGTTTTGTCCAATACTGTATGTATATATATGTACAGTCGTGTGCAAAAAAAAAGCCACACTCGATTTTTTGAAAATAAAAACATTACAAAATGTCTTAAACTCATATAATACAAGTAATTTAGGACAATTTTTAAAGAAATGTATATAATATTATTGCACATTAGATGTAAGGAAAAGAAATTATGATTTGTAAAGTGTTTTTCAACTTTAAGCTGTATTAGTACTTAATTGGCCATCGTTTGTTTCTTATGACTTCTGCGTATCAAGAAGACATAATATCTACAAGTCTTTTTAATAAGTCATTTAGTAAAGCATTCCAACCAGCGAGAAGAATTTGTAACAGTTTCTCTTCATTTGTTGCCCGACGATCTTTCAATTTTCTATTCAATATAGACCAAAGATTTTCTATTGGATTTAAATTAGGAGACTGTGCTGGCTAAGACATTCCATTCGACTCCAGATATCTTTTATTCAACCGTGCTGTATGTTTGGGATCGTTATCTTGTTGAAAATGTAGTCATTATTAGGGAAAAGTTCTTCTATACTTGGTCCAAGTTGATAAACAAAGATTTTGTGGTACAAATCCTGGTCCATGGTACCCTCCAGCCGGTAAAACTTTCCAACTTTGTGTGCACTAAAACAACCTCAAACATAAATCTTTTTGTCATGTTTAATGGTTGCCTTGCATGTTTAGGAGTTACACTTTTCCCCAATTAATTTCCAGAAGTGAGATCTACTATTATGAAACAACACAAAAGGAGACTCGTCGTTCCAAATAACTTTAGCCCATTGCTCACATGTCCAACCTTTGTGCTCAATGCACCACTTTAATTTTTTTTGCGTTTGATTTCACTAACAAAAGATTTTTTCATTTGTTTTCCAGCAAAAAACTCCCTTGATACTTTTATTTACGAGATATTGTTAATTTTGAAATATTAGTAAGGCTCAATTCTAGTTTTATCTCAGAACATGTGATTTTACGATATATTTTGACGGCATTAAAAATATAGCGATCTTCCTTTTTTGATATTTTAGGCTTTCTCCAAGATCCAACAGATCTTTCAGCTGTACCAGTGTGCTTATCTTTCTTCACCAATCTACTAATAGTTGACTTTTATGGTTTTGAAACGTTTTTCAATGCTTCTGTAAGACTCTCCTCGGTCAGCAGCTTCAATAATTCGTCCATTTTTTATATCTGTTAGTTGTTTTCTAAAATATTAGATGTGTTTGTTTTAATCTGGTTTTTAAAGATTTTATTTAAATAAATATTAGTGTATATGTAAACATACCTTTTCTGTCTAAGGTTTTTTCACTACCACTCCAAATTCATTAAGTTTTGCTTCCTTATACATTATATACTTAAAATCAAGAAAGGATGTTAGTGTGGTTTTTTTTTGCACCCCACTGAATATTGAAACGACGAGACGAGAGTTGTATTCCCAGCAGTATGCAACATTTATCATTACATATATACATATGTATATATATATATATATATATATATATATATATATATATATATATATATATATATATATATATATAATATTATTCCTTCTCGACGATTCCAGATCAAGCCTCACTTTTCTCCATGGTTTTCTCACGTAGTGCTGCAACAATTTCCAATGAAAACTGTAACCTCCATATCTATTAGCAAAACAATTCTGCATAAAACATACGTCTGTTTATTACTGCTAAAAATGATTGTAAAAAAGTTTTGTGTAACGCCAAAGTCCGCTATTCTCAAGTCATGAAATCTTGTATTTCATCACAAAAAATAAGCTCTCGTGACTTATGAAAATCTTTAACAGTATCAATAATTAAGGTAAAACTGTTATTCCACCTCTCTTGTCGTCCACAGCTTGTCATCCGGACAACATACCTGGTATAGTCGTGCAGAAGTGTTTTTCAGAGCTGTCGTGTATACTTTCAAAACTATTTAATAAGTGTTTATCAGAGTCTTGTTTTCAAGCCGTCAGTGCAAAAATATTGGCTTCATGCAGTCTGTTCCTAATTGTTTGTGGCGATAATTTAATATTTAAATCATTTTCTAGCTCTTTTGATACTTCCACGGCATTCTTTCTTCTATTCTGCTCGATTTTCCCAACTATGCACCTGTCAACTCTTGGCGTTGTTGAACTTTTTCTGCCTCGTACACCATTATTTGCCACTGATTTTGTTTTTAAATACTTTTCCCATATATATTGAACAGAGCTTAGTGGTATTTTCAACATTTTTGCAACTTTTCTAATTGTTAATCCATTTTCACTATTAAAAATTACTCGTTTATATATATATATATATATATATATATTTATATATATATATATATATATATATATATATATATATATATATATATAAACAATAATCACTATAGTGTATACATATACATATATAGAGTATACTCTATATATGGTATAACAACTGATACATACCAAATACACACAAATGAGGAGTAAGAAGCTGACCACGTGGAACTTCAGACATGGCAGTGGTCTCCTATAGAAACATTTCAAAGTTAAACAACCATTTAATATATAAATGGAAACTTATTAAATTCAAACTAAAAACAAAATCAGAAATTGTTTTTACTAATTTAATTTAATTTAAATGCAAAATCAAAAGTTGTTTACTGTTTTACATAAATAAACACATACTGTTTAAATTGTGGCTGTGATATTACACAAATGTAATATCACAGCCACTAGCTCAATTTTATGCAATTATTTTATGACACACATCCATATGGAGTATGGTTGTGTGTCATAAATCTCTTGGAATTCACTAACTGTGATATTAATAATGTTATGAAAAATTATAAACAAATCGACTACATTCATCTATCAATATAAAAAGAATATGCAACTTTTCATCAAAAAGAACGACTTATGCAGTCATTAAGCCAGGAGCCACAGAAAGATCAGAAGCAGTTGCAATTTTTGCCTCATCCATTGATTGCATTGCTTTTTTTATGTGTTCATTTTTAGATCCACAACTGAATAAAAATGCTACAAATTTTTGGTCAGCTAATGAAGTTGTTATTTTTTCACAACTTTTTAGCTGGAGTAGACTGTGAGCTTAGTAGTCCTTCACATTCCTAATTGAGACATCCATAACTGTCTTGCTTTCTTTTCATAGATTGTTGTCTAGCTTCATCTTTTTGACCAAATGTTTTTTCTACTTAAAAATCTACTTCTGGCGAAGCGCAATGTAGGCGTTGAAGATAATCATATCAATTTATGTTTTACAATGCTTCTGGGTATTTTAAAACAATTGTGGATGCAATAATATCCAAGTGTTTTTTCAACGGCTTTCGACAAACTGTTCGAACTTCATCCAATACAATCCGCACCATTTCAGTTTTTTCTGTTGTACAAAGACGTTTACCTGTTTCTAGTTTTTCAATTTTTTTCTTTTCTATTTTTTCCCATGGTACATTAAATGACATGCACCAATCAGAAGGTCTGAATTAATTCGATGTCGCGACAATTCAATTTAATGAAAATGAAATACAACTTAATTTAAAATTTTAAATAAACGTTTCAGTTAAGATTAAGTTTAACAGTTATTTTAAAATTAACTTTCATAAAAAGACTTTCTTTCTGTTGCAATAGTTTCAGTTGAAGGAATGAGTACACATGGTGATGACAAAGTCATCAATGCTGGTGTCAACATGTTGGAATCAGTTGTAATGAAACAGTCACAATAATCACTAATAATTTTAATTATAATAATAATTTATTAATAATAAAAATAATTTAATCTGCTTAAACTTGGTATGAATCAGGGATTTTTTCAAAATTAACCAACTCTAATCAGTTATAAGCGGGGTCAAACATGGGGGAGAATCATCATTAAACATAAGTGAGTTCAGTATATTTAAATTAACTTGATGTCTCTCTATGGCATAAGTTGTAGGTCTCGGAGTTGAGTACAACTTCTTACCAATGTCACTCCGTTCTTGTACATTTTTATCAACAAGAAACATAACTAAAATATTTGGGTCTATGTACCAGGTGTGTTTCTTTAGAGACTCTATAACAGGTTTTGCCTGGACAGGATTGATTTTTGAGTATCTCACCATCTGCCAAAGAGCTTTCATATTCTAAAGATTTTTAGACTATTAAATATTACACAAAATTTCAAACAAAAAAAAGTAGTAAAAACCAAAATGATTAAAAGCTTTTAAAACATGGAAATGTCACCTGATACGGAGCGACAGCCGAAATTTCAGCCTTTATAAACCACTCAGTGTAAAGTACAGCTGTGAAGAATACCATATCATTTGTTTATTTCTTTTCAAAATCTGTCAAGCTAGAAATGTTGTCTAGAATGAGATACCTTTGCCATAATCTCTAGCAATCTGGTGTACAGGCCTAGGTTTTCTTAGCCTGTCTGTTCATCACCAGATAAAACCATTGTTGTCAATTTCACTAACTCGTGATAATCAGACCTACATCCATCCTATATAAGACTATTTATTTAGACACAAAACAGTAGCTTACTACACATATTTTATTACAGAGTATTTAATTTATTCAAAATTTTAAATACCTTTTTGATTGTTTTCATTCTGATAATATTTTGAGAAAAAGATAAGACTTTGTTGAACTGTATCTGCAGCCAGCTATCAGAATCTATCAGCTATCTTTACTTTTTACTTTGTTTAACACAATAGAATTTTGATCGATTGAGTTCCATACATCTTGAAGCTTCTTAAACAATGGATTATCTGGGTCATTTGTTTTACTGCTTGGATAAATGTTCCAGCAGTGAGTAATATGCCTTTTTTAGATGTGATGCCTACATGCTAAGAGAAGTGGAGGTCTATGAAGCTCTGCAGCTAAGCTAATGCACACACCCTTTTTATTACCAGTATTTACAGAAGTAGTATCAAAAACGCATTCTTGTAATTTATCAAAAATATCATATTGATGAAGAAGTTTTATGATTATATTCTTCTATGATTCTCCAGTACTAGAGTTCAAATGAGGAATCCCAAGAAGCTCACTTTGTCCATCTATCCTGATCGAAACAGCAAGTCTGTCAAGTTGATGTTCTATTCCGTTTATAAACTCCTTAACTATTTTTTTATCGAAATGGAGAATAATTGGTAATGATGAAAATTTAACAAGATTAGTAACATGTTTTCTAATCTTTTCTCCTTCTTTAGTTATAACTTCCTCTGCAACTCTAAACGCAGTTGAAGAAGATATTGCAAAATTAGTAACATCACATCCAGAGTTAGAAATAACACCTGCCACTATTGCAGTGTGTTGTCTAATTGAAAGTTTCTAACCTATTGCTGTGAGAGCTGTTTTTTTTAATATTTTTTGGTAATAAAATAACAGATGTAGATTGTTATTTTTTTATATATGCTACATATTCACAGTCAGAATTGATCTTTTGCCAGATAACGACGCCATTATAACACGCATTGCATTTTGGGATCGTCTGGGAGCAAACAATCCTACTAAATATATAATTCTATGTGAAAACCCAGCGGTTATTGCATTAGCTTAGATTATTATTCTTATTTATTTGTTTGAATATGGTTTTTACTTCAGTAGATTTGTCAAAGTGGAAAGTAGATGACTTAAAAACGTATTTATTAACAAGAGGTGTCCCGCTTGTTAATAAATACGTTGTAGTGCACAAAAAGCACTTTTGATAGAAAAAGTTATTATGGCAGAAGCTTTAAACCTACAATTGTTACCTACTACTGATAACCGTATCAATGAAATAAATAACAGTCGAAGAAAGAAGTTAGTTGTTGACGATATTCTGCATCTTCCATTTCCTGAAGATTTAAAAAGTAATTGACAAAGTGGAAGTCAATATTTTCCTAATGCGACTTTATAAGTCATTAAAGAATATGCTACTAATAAGAGTGCAATGAAGGCGTCTAGAGAAGGAAAAAACTTGCAATATTCTGGGCATGTTAAAGATGACCTTTAATAACATTGTTGACAGTATTCGATATTGTTATGTTAGAGCTACTGTTGTTCCACAGACAAGAATAAACGAAAATCCATATTTAGTTTGGGTATGTTTTTATGCTTCAGAGTATGTTTTTACTGCTGAATGTTCGTGTATTACAGGTTATAGTTCATCCTGTAAGCATGTCTTCAGTTTATTGCATTACATTGAGAATGAAGTCAGGTTAGGCTATAATAAAACATGTACTGGCAAAAAACAACAATGGGATGTACGAGTTGAAAAGCGTCGAAAAATACACGAACCATGTGAGATAATTTCAGTTAATTTTAAGCGACT